>NC_057807.1:362498171-362506711 GCF_018294505.1 Triticum aestivum
CCCGGCGCCACCTCGCCGTCCCCGTCGTCCTCCTCGTTGCTGGATCTGGATCGGGCCGTTCACCCCCTTCTCCCCCGATCTGGATGCGCCGCCGCCCAAGGACCTCACCGAAACTGGTACCCTGACACCAACTGCCGTCGCTGCTCACCACCACCTCGTCGGCGTCGCCTCGTCTTCGTCCTCTTCCCCATCGGAAGCCCCCATGCCTCGACGCACCCCCTACTCTCCAACGCTGGTGAGGCCCCTCCCGGCCTCCTCTTTCCCCCTCGCCACGTACAGCCGCCCGTCGTGCTCTCCGCTTCGCCCCCATGCTTCGTCGATGCTCACCGAGGCCCCGGCTGGCCGCGCTTGGAGCCCGCGCCCACGCTCACCCCCGCTCTCCCCTGCCGCACTACGGCCGCCGCATCCCTCCTCCACTGGTCCATCCGGCGGCTCCCCTCGTCACCGGCAACCACGCCCTGGGCGGCGCCCGACGCCAGTGTCCCGCCTCGCTCGGGATCGCCCCCTCCTCGGGTACGGGCGCCCACTTCCACGCCCCTGTGCCCATTTGCCCATCGCCAGATTGGCTCTATGGGCCACTGCCCAGTGGGGCCCACGCCCACCTTTTCTTAAAAAAAGGGGGTTAAAAAATATTAACAAATAAATAAATAATTAGTTAAATATTTAATTAACTTAATTAATTAATCTTAGTTAACCTAATGAAGTAGAATAGTTATTTTAAAACTGCAGATAGCTAGATGAGCCAATGACAAGTGGGACCCAAACCCTATTGACCTTTTGACTGGTCAAATGTTGACTGGGTCAACTCTGCTGACTGGAACCTCCCTGGCCCGCTGTCAGCCAGAGGAGCACTCCGGCTGGGTACACTTTTGGGTGTATCTAGCAATTAACCATTTTAATTTCGAATTAAGAGTAATCCCAAAAACTGTTTAAATCTTTGAAAAATCATATAAAATAAACCTTAGCTCGGATGAAAAAGTTTTCTACATGAAAGTTGCTCAGAACGATGAGACGAATCCGAATACGTGATCCGTTCGTCTGCCACATGCCCCTAACTACGTGAACATGCAACTTTTCCCCTCCATTTCATCTGTCCAAAAATGCTAAACCTGAGGAAACATTCCCGAATGTTATCCCCCTTCGCCGGTAACATGTAGCACCGCGTTAGAACACCTCTAGCATCGCTGATTGTCATGTTATGCATATGTTTATGTGTATTTACTGTTTCTTCCCCCTCTTCTCTCCGGTAGACACCGAGACCGCTGCTGATGCCACTGTGATCGACTACGTCGACGACGACCCTCCTTCTTGTTTGAGCAACTAGGCAACCCCCCCCTCCCCTTTGATCATCCCGATATCGCCCATTCTATACTCTCATGCTTGCATTAGATTTTGCTACTGTATTTGATTGCTCCTATTCTGATGCATAGCCTGCTTTTGTACCTGCTTATTGTTACCTGCCTGTTTATCCTAAACTGCTTAGTATAGGTTGTCCTAAACTGCTTAGTATAGGTTGGCTAGTGATCCATCAATGACCCCCACTTGTCCTTGTTGCCCCTGCTTCATCATCGACGCCTCGATCGACGTGATCGATGACCAGAGCCCGACACCTCTTATCACATCATGCCCCTTTAGTTGCTCGACTCTGCAGAGCTACTATCGAGTGCCGAGGGTGATCCCTCATAACGCACTCCTGATGATAATTCTGTAGTGTAGCTATTTGGCCGTGGTCATCGAGGGTGATTTCCTCTTTCACCATTCCCGATACGGCTCTGTCGTTCAACACAAGTGTGAACCTCGAGGGTGGTTCCTTTTATGTTCACCTTGATGATTACATCGAGTGGAGTCCACCGGGGGTGATTCCTCGGGTTTTCCCCTTGATGTTTGGACACACGGTTGCATTGGCTTTACTTGAGACCTTGGTGAAAGTCGGGCGGGCCCAAAGAGCACCCGCAAGATCATGACGTGGCACGGCCGGGCATTCTAGGCTTGTCGTAAGTCCACGAGACGGGGCGACGGGGTCACTTTCGATCGTGAGTCTCTGCTCGTCTCCGCAATCTAATAATACACTATGCTTAGGGTATTTGTTCTGAGTTGGCCTTTGGCCTTTACGCACCAACCACCACGTGAGAATAGTTATGGGCCTCGACGTCGCATTATCAGCTGAAACTTTGTCAGACGTCCAATTCAGCAATGCGGCACGGCTGGGCTGGCACCATCCTGTAGTGGTGGAGCCTGGACCCGCCCTGTATGCAATGACCCGAAGTGCAACGGGTGATGGGCCCAGACCCCGGAGTACTTAGGAGGTAGACCGGCGGGGACCTCTCTGCTGAGCCTAGGTAGGGCTGCGACGTGTTGATCTTCCGAGGCCGGGCATTAAGCCCAGAAAGGTGTGTCCGACCAGAGTGATCGAGCGTGTTGGAAAACGTGGTGCACCCCTGCAGGGAAGATTATCTATTAATAGTCGTGTCCACGGTAACGGATGTTCAGACTTATATCCTGATCTTATACAACTACAAATGGATACTTGAGATATGTGGCTCCGGGATTGCTTTCTCGCTGGGAGTCGGGGAAGGATCTCTGGGCATTAATGTTACAACATGCATGTTAAATATAAACTGCTATTCTTTACTCTTCTACTTGCTGCAAGATGCTTGGAGCTGCGTGAAGATGCTAGTCTTCAATAGGCTAGGCCTTCCCCCTTCTATTCTGGCATTCTGCAGTTCAGTCCACAAATACGACCCTTCCATTTGATACCAATGCATACTTAGTATAGATCTGATGCTTGCGAGTACTTTGGATGCGTACTCACGGTTGCTTTGCTACCCCCTTTTCCCCCTTCTTTCTTCTTTCCGGTTAATGCAACCAGATGGTAGACCCATGGAGCCAGATGCCACCGCCGACGGATACTGCTATGTGAAGACCGCCGATGACCAGGAGTAGTTACGAGGTCCCAGGCAGGAGGCCTTGCCTCTTCGATCGTGTTGCTTTTGTGCTAGCCTTCTTAAGGCATCCTTGTTTAACTTATGTCTGTACTCAGATATTGTTGCTTCCACTGACTCTTGTGTATCGAGCTTGTATTCGAGCCCTCGAGGCCCCTGGCTTGTAATATAAAGCTTGTATTATTTTGATTTGTGTCTAGAGTTGTGTTGTGATATCTTCCCATGAGTCCCTGATCTTGATCATACACATTTGCGTGTATGATTAGTGTACGGTTGAATCAGGGGCATCACACGTTGGTATCAGAGCCGACTTCCTGTAGGATCCCCCTTTCCAACTCCTTGGCCAAAGGTGAGTATAGTTTTGAAAAACGGTTTTACTAACATGGTTGTGTGGCTTACGGGCCCACGTCGCCAATTGGGTGGTATTAGGATCTTTTATTCATCGTCTATACTATGGGAATCTGATCTCTCTTCTATTTGGGTTAAATGGTTTTGCTAACTCTACCCTAGGTTCTCGTGATCACATCCACCTGGAGATTTGTATCATGCCTATCTTGAATTGGGAGCCAGGATCTGCTTCACTTTGTCCACAGGCCGCCGAAATCCTTCTATCAAGGGCACCTTGCGTCATCCCTGTAGATTCCTCGCTCTACTGGTTTTCTCCGACGGTGATGTAGCCTTTGCTATGTCTCGTTGTTGTATCCTTCCATCGCGTGCATGTGTGCCGCCTAGTATGTCTAGGATGATTCTCTTGTTCGAACTCCTACTAACAACGTGTAATTGGCTCTGTATATGTATATGTAAGTCTTTAATGACTACTACTTTGTACATACTGCGCCTTTGCTCATTGTTCAAGTTACATCATGAATGACTCCATACACCTGCTCCACCCCTGTTAAATTGCTTCCTGATGTTTTAGCAGGATGGCTGACGATCCTCCACCTCCACCCTATATTGCCGCAATGATGTAGCAGTTTGAGTTGAATCGTCAGTTTATGACTGGAGTAATGGCTCAGCTTCCAAACCAGAATGCTCATCAATAGCCTGCCCCAATAACACTGCAAGAATTCATGCGCCTCAACCCCTCCATTTTCCGCAACTCCACTAACCCTATGGATGCTGATGATTGGCTTCGTGACATCCTGTTTGAGATGGAATCGGCTAATGTTGCCCCTCCCAGTTATGTCACCTTTGCAACATTTCACCTAAAAGGTCCAGCTGCCCAATGGTGGGAAAGCCACAAGGGTATGCTGCCTGCAGAGATAGTAACCACTTGGCAGGAATTTCAGTTAGCCTTCTGTGCACGACACATTCCTCAAGGTCTGATGGACCAGAAGAAGAAGGAGTTCCGCTAACTCTCACAAGACTCAATGACTGTGGATGAATATCAGAGGAAATTCCTTGAATTATCTCGCTATGCTGCGGATGACGTCTGCACTGATGCTCACAAGCAGGAGAAATTTCGTGAAGGACTGCATCCCAATATAAAGCTCGCACTTGTTGCTCATGATTGGGCAAACTTTGCGACACTTGTCAACCAAGCTTTCCGAACTGAAACTGGTCTTACTGAGTACCAGGAGTCACTCAAGCGTACCAGAGATGTTGGCCCATCCTCGAGTCAGCCTGCTCGGAAACGTCAAGTCTGGATCCCACACAATGTTCATTACCGACCTGCTCCAACACCAAGGCCGTCTTATGTTGCACCTCATCTGCCCCCGCCACCGAGACAACCAATGATTCAGGGTGGACAGTCCAATGTTGTAGCTCCTCCACATAATGATGGTTTATGCCACAAGTGCAGACAGCCAGGGCACCGCGCTTTCAACTGTCGTCAGGGTCAGCCGCCGGAATCATCACGTCGTCCTATTGACCGTAAGAAGGGTCGTCGAAACCATCATACCGGTAGTTGCAGTGCCAGGTCGCCTACGGTGACTGGTGGTCAAGTCACCCATGTCAAGATTGAAGAAGCTCGTGAGTCCCCAAAAATCGTGATGGGTACCCTTCGCGTTAATTCAGTGCCAGCTTCTGTTCTCTTTGATTCAGGAGCATCCCATGCTTTTGTGTCCCAACAATTTGCACAGTCACATGAGTTATACATGGAAGATTTACCCACTCCTCTAACGGTTCAATCCCTAGGGTCCAAGTGGCAAACCACAATGGTAAGCCCTCACAACCACATCGAGATTGGAGGTCTACCTTTTCTGGCTTCTCTCATTATGCTTGGACCTTCCAACATAGATATCATTCTTGGTATGGACTGGTTGACAGCCCATAGTGCTAAGATCGACTGTGCTACTAGGACAGTCCAGCTCACTCACCCTTTTGGCCAGACAGTCCATTACTCAGCTCGAGTAGCTCAGGATGCCGAGAACCCAATATATGTTCTGAATGCATTGAATGCTTCACCTCTTGAGGGAATAGAGAACATTCCAGTTGTTTGTGATTTCAAAGATGTCTTCTCAGAAGAACTTCCAGGAATACCCCCTGCTAGAGCTGTCGAATTCGTCATAGACTTGAAACCGGGCACAACTCCTATTGCCAAGCGACCCTACAAGATGCCACCACATGAACTCCTTGAACTTAAGGAGGAAATCGACAAATCTCTTCACAAGGGATTCATTCGTCCAAGTTCATCTACTTGGGGAGCACCTTCTCTCTTTGTCAGGAAGAAGGATGGAACTAATCGTTTGGTCCAAGATTACCGACCTATCAACCAGGCAACAATTCAGAACAAGTATCCGCTTCCCAGAATCAACGATTTGTATGATCAACTTGCTGGTTCCTCAGTATTCTCTAAACTTGATTTGAGGTTGGGTTACCACCAGATTCGGGTTCGTGAAGAGGATATTCCCAAGACTGCTTTCATGACTTGCTATGGTTCATACGAGTACACTGTCATGTCTTTCGGCTTGACCAATGCTCCAGCGACATTCTCTCGTCTGATGAACTATATATTCCTGGAATACCTCGACAAGTTCGTCGTGGTTTATCTGGATGATATCCTTGTATACTCCAAGAACAAAGAAGAACATGCTGAACACCTTCGACTTGTTCTAGAAAAGCTTCGAGAACATCAACTATATGCTAAGTATTCCAAGTGTGAATTTTGGCTACCCGAAGTGACCTACCTTGGGCATGTCATCTCCAAGGATGGTATTGCCATCAACCCAGAGCGAGTTCAGGCTATTCTCGATTGGACTCCTCCGAAGAATGTCAAGCAAGTCAGAAGTTTTCTCGGACTCGCCAACTATTGCCGTTGATTTGTCGAGAACTTCTCCAAGATTGCCAAGCCCCTGACTGGTCTGCTTCACAAGGGCGTCAAGTTTGATAGGACAGAAAAGTGTCAGGAAAGTTTCCAGGCACTCAAAGACAAGCTGACTTCTGCCCCAGTGCTTGCTCCGCCAGATACTAAGAAGGATTTTGTCATTTACTGCGACGCTTCACGACAAGGATTAGGCTGTGTCCTAATGCAAGAGCGCAGAGTGATTGCCTATGCCTCTCGTCAATTGCGCCCTCACGAAGAGAACTACCCAGTTCATGACCTCGAGCTTGCTACTGTCGTACACGCACTGAAACAGTGGCGACATTACCTTCTCGGTAATCGTTGTGAGATCTTCACCGACCACCAAAGTTTGAAGTATCTGTTTACTCAGCCAGACCTGAACCTCCGTCAGCAGAGATGGATGGAGATGGTAGCAGATTTTGACTTGGGTATTTCCTATACACCAGGCAGGGCTAATGTAATGGCTGATGCTCTGAGCCGCAAGTCATATTGCAATCACCTCGAGGTTCGAAAAGTTCATCCCTCGCTTGTTGAAGAATTCAGAAAGCTAAACCTCCATATTGTTCCTCCTGGTGCACTTGCACCCCCTCCCCCAGAGTTTCAAAAGATGAATCTTCATGTTGTTCCTCAGGGTTCTCTAAATACCCTCACTGTCGTGCCAGATCTCGTGGGCGATATCAAGACTATTCAACATTATGACTCTGAAGTCGAGAAGATTAAACACTATCTCTCAGAAGGAAAGCCCTCATTCTTCACTATTGCCAATGATGGTGCCTTGTACTTCAAGGGCCGCCTAATGGTGCCATGTGCGAGTGAAAACCTGAATCTGACTCCGAGGGTTATGAAAGAAGCTCATGACACTCCATTGTCTATTCATCCCGGTAGCACCAAGATGTACCAAGACATTCGTCAAAGATTCTGGTGGTCAAACATGAAGCAAGACATTGCTCGCTATGTTGCTGAATGTGACATTTGTCGTCGTATCAAAGCAGAACATCAAAGGCCTACTGGAACTTTGCAACCTATCTCTATTCCTGAATGGAAATGGGACCATGTTGAAATGGACTTCGTTACTGGTTTTCCCAAATCGCAGAAGGGTAATGATGCTATTCTTGTCGTCATTGACCGGCTTTCCAAAGTTGCACATTTTCTAGCCGTCAAAGAGATGATCACTGCTAGTCAGCTGGCAACTCTCTATATGTCCAGGATTGTTTCACTCCACGGTATTCCACTGGTAATCAGCTCAGACCGTGGCAGTTTATTCACTTCAAGATTCTGGGCAAGTTTCCAAGAAGCTATGGGAACTCATCTGTCTTTCAGCACTGCTTTTCACCCTCAGTCGCAGGGACAAGTTGAACGTGTCAATCAAGTTCTCGAAGACATGCTTCGACCTTGTGTCATTTCATTTGGCAAGAAATGGGAGGAATCTCTTCCATATGCTGAGTTCTCCTACAACAATAGCTATCAAGCTAGTCTAAAGATGGCTCCCTTCGAAGTGTTATATGGACGAAAGTGACGAACCCCTTTGAACTGGTCAGAAACTGGGGAACGTCCACTCTTCGGTCCGGATATTATCCAACACGCCGAAGAACAAGTCTGCATCATTCGCGAGAATCTCAAGACTGCTCAGTCACGTCAAAAGAGTAATTATGACCGTCATCACAAAGATATGGTCTATCAACCTGGCAAAAAGGCTTATCTTTGAGTCACACCAATGAAGGGTGCACACCGCTTCGGGATCAAGGGCAAGTTAGCTCCTCGCTATATTGGTCCATTCACTATTCTCAAAAGGTATGGAAAAGTGGCATACCAGTTGGAACTACCGTCGAACCTTTCTCAGGTTCACGATGTGTTCCATGTGTCACAACTCCGCTGCTGCTTCAAGGACCCAGTCCGAGCAGTGGATCATGAAGTGCTCGAGTTGCAACAGGACCTCTCCTATAAAGAGCATCCGGTCCGCATTCTCGACCAAGCTGAACGTCGCACACGTCAGAAGGCGATCAAGTTCCTCAAGGTCCAGTGGTCGCATCACTCTGAAGACGAAGCCACCTGGGAACGCGAGGATCGCCTGCGTGAAGAATACCCTGCTTTGTTTCCTTCTACCTCCTAAATCTCGGGACGAGATTTCTTGTAGTGGGGGAGAATTGTAACGCCCGGGTAATTATGCAACAGTAATCATGCTAATGGTGCCATGTCATCAATTTCTACTGTGGATAAGTTCACGTTGTTTCGAAGTCGGTTCCGTTGTCATATTGAAAATGAGTAAAAAGAAAAGGGCTTAAGCAAAAAAACAAAGCAAAACAAAAAGGGCCCTG
>NC_057807.1:362507079-362647642 GCF_018294505.1 Triticum aestivum
CTTCGTCGATGCTCACCGAGGCCCCGGCTGGCCGCGCTTGGAGCCGGCGCCCGCGCTCACCCCCGCTCTCCCCTGCCACACTACCGTTGCCGCATCCCTCCTCCAGTGGTCCATCCGGCGGCTCCCCTCGTCGCTGGCGACCACGCCCCGGGCGGCGCCCGACACCAGCGTCCCGCCTCGCTCGGGATCGCCCCCTCCTCGGGTACGGGCGCCCACTTCCACGCCCCTGTGCCCGTTCGCCCATCGCCAGATTGGCTCTATGGGCCACTGCCCAGTGGGGCCCATGCCCCCCTTTTCTGTAAAAAAGGGGGTTAAAAAATAATATTAACAAATAATTAATTAATTAATTAATTAATTAAATATTTAATTAACTTAATTAATTAATCTTAGTTAACCTAATGAAGTAGAATAGTTATTTTAAAACTGCAGTTAGCTAGATGAGCCAATGACAAGTGGGACCCAAACCCTATTGACCTTTTGACCGGTCAAATGTTGACTGGGTCAACTCTGCTGACTGGAACCTCCCTGGCCCGCTGTCAGCCATAGGAGCACTCCGGTTGGGTACACTTTTGGGTGTATCTAGCAATTAACCATTTTAATTTCGAATTAAGAGCAAACCCAGAAATTGTTTAAATCTTTGAAAAATCATATAAAATAAACCGTAGCTCGGATGAAAAAGTTTTCTACATGAAAGTTGCTCAGAACGACGAGACGAATCCGAATGCGCGATCCGTTCGTCTGCCACATGTCCCTAACTACCTGAACATGCAACTTTTCCCCTCCGTTTCATCTGTCCGAAAATGCTAAACCTGGGGAAACATTCCCGAATGTTATCCCCCTTCGCCGGTAACGTGTAGCACCGCGTTAGAACACCTCTAGCATCGCTTATTGTCATGTTATGCATATGTTTGTGTGTATTTACTATTTCTTCACCCTCTTCTCTCCGGTAGACACTGAGACCGCTGTTGATGCCACTGTGATCGACTACGTCGACGACGACCCTCCTTCTTGTCTGAGCAACCAGGCAAGCCCCCCCTTTGATCATCCCGATATCGCCCATTCTATACTATCATGCTTGCATTAGATTTTGCTACTGTATTTGATTGCTCCTATTCTCATGCATAGCCTGCTTTTGTACCTGCTTATTGTTACCTACCTGTTTATCCTAAACTGCTTAGTATAGGTTGGCTAGTGATCCATCAGTGACCCCCACTTGTCCTTGTTGCCCCTGCTTCATCATCGACGCCTCGATCGATGTGATCAACGACCAGAGCCCGACACCTCATATCACATCACGCCCTTTTAGTTGCTCGACTCTGCAGACCTACTATCGAGTGCCGAGGGTGATCCCTCATAACGCACTCCTGATGATAATTCTGTAGTGTAGCTATTCGACCGTGGTCATCGAGGGTGATTTCCTCTTTCACCATTTCCGATACGGCTCTGTCGTTCAACACCTCAAGTGTGAACCTCGAGGGTCGTCCCTCTTATGTTCACCTTGACGATTACATCGAGTGGAATACACCGGGGGTGATTCCTCGGGTTTTCCCCTTGATGTTTGGACACACGGTAACATTGGCTTTACTTGAGACCTTGGTGAAAGTCGGGCGGGCCCGGAGAGCACCCGCAAGATCATGACGTGGCACAGCCGAGCATTCTAGGCCCTTGTCGTAAGTCCACAAGATGGGTCGACGGGGTCACTTTTGATCGTGAGTCTCTGCTCGTCTCCGCAAGCTAATAATACACTATGGTTTGGGTATTTGTTCTGAGTTGGCCTTTGGCCTTTATGCACCAACCACCACGTGAGAATAGTTATGGGCCTCGACGTCACATTATCAGCCGAAGCTTTGTTAGACATCCAATTCAGCAGTGCGGCACGGCTGGGCCGGCACCATCCTGTAGTGGTGGAGCCTGGACCCGCCCTGTACGCAACGACCCGGAGTGCAACGGGCGATGGGCCCAGACCCCGGAGTGCTTAGGAGGTAGACCGACGGGGACCTCTCTGTTGAGCCTAGGTAGGGCTGTGACGCGTTGATCTTTCAAGGCCGGGCATTAACCCCAGAAAGGTGTGTCCGGCCAGAGTGATCGAGCGTGTTGGAAAACGTGGTGCACCCTTGCAGGGAAGATTATCTATTAATAGTCGTGTCCACGGTAACGGACGTTCAGACTTATATCCTGTTCTTATACAACTACAATTGGATACTTGAGATATGTGGCTCCAGGATTGCTTTCTCGCTGGGAGTCAAGGAAGGATCTCTGGGCATTAATGTTACAACATGCTTATTAAATATAAACTGCTATTCTTTACTCTTCTACTTGCTGCAAGATGCTTGGAGCTGCGTGAAGATGCTAGTCTTCGATAGGCTAGGCCTTCCCCCTTCTATTCTGGCATTCTGCAGTTCAGCCCACAGATACAACCCTTCCATTTGATACCAATGCATACTTAGTATAGATCTGATGCTTGCGAGTACTTTGGATGAGTACTCACGGTTGCATTGCTACCCCCTTTTCCCCCTTCTTTCTTCTTTCCGGTTAATGCAACCAGATGGTGGATCCATGGAGCCAGATGCCACCACCGACGGATACTGCTATGTGAAGACCGCCGACGACCAGGAGTAGTTAGGAGGTCTGAGGCAGGAGGCCTTGCCTCTTCGATCGTGTTGCTTTTGTGCTAGCCTTCTTAAGGCATCCTTGTTTAACTTATGTCTGTACTCAGATATTGTTGCTTCCGCTGACTCTTGTGTATCGAGCTTGTATTCGAGCCCTCGAGGCCCCTGGCTTGTAATATAAAGCTTGTATTATTTTGATTTTTGTCTAGAGTTGTGTTGTGATATCTTCCCGTGAGTCTCTGATCTTGATCGTACACATTTGCGTGTATGATTAGTGTACGGTTGAATCGGGGACGTCACACAGCAGATGGAGACGGTAAACGTAGCTCTGGAGTTGATGACCTCGCTCGCAATGAACCACCATCCCAGGTGCTTGCTTTAACTTCGCGGTGTCATATGTGGTTGCATGTTCCATATGGTGTCTAGCTTGTATTCGAAAGGCTGAAGTCTGTCTTTATTAAGATAAGGAAAGATGTTTTTACATGAACCACCATCCCATGAGCACCAGAAGACAAATAGCTAGTCAGGGCACTGGCCGAGCCAGTGACAAGCCCAACAAAGACAGGCATCACCTGGAAGCCAACTAAAAAGCCGTGATGGTGGCGAAGCAGCCCGCCTCCCACCAGGCTCTCAGGTCCTAGATGATCATGCTCACCACTCTAGCCAGATGTCTAGCTTGTATTTCTTCCAATTTGGTTAAATTGCATCTGCTTAGCTTACACATTATACCTTTGAATATGACATGCCTTTCTGTTTTTGGTACATACTAGTACATCTGTGTATTAACCATATTCTTACATCAAACTAATGTTCTTGTGTATCCCTCATCAATCACTTATGATGAGGCAGGCAAGCTAGTGGACTACTCCTCATTTAAAGAATGCAATGTCAGCCTCCCGACATGATTATCAAGAAATAGCAATGCTAGATGAAGATAGTGAACGTAGCTCTGTAGTTGATTACAGCATTTCCCCGACACTAGCATCGCAGGTGCTTGCTCTAACTTGGCAGCGTGATATGTGGTTGCATGTTGCATATGGTGTCTAGATTGTAATTCATCCAATCTGGTTAAACTGCATGTGCTAGTCTGCTTAGCTTATACATTATACCTGTTAATGTGGCATGCCTTCCTGTATTTAGTACAAAGTACATCTGTCTATTAAGCATGTCCTTACATAAAACTATTGTTTTTTTTTGTATCCCGCATCAATCAATATGACGAGACACCTTTAGTATATGCAATGAGATATTAGTTGCATCTTTCATATGATTTATAACATGTGCTGCTTCTAATTTGTTGAAATTCCATTTATGATGGGACGCTTTTAACTTGACAGAGTCATATTGGTTGCATCTTTCATGTGGTGTCTAGCTTGCATTGCTTCTTATTTCTTGGAATGGTTTCTGCTTAGTTTACACAAACAGTTGTGAACATGCCATGTCGTCCTGTTTTTCGTACATATTCCATCCTGGTATCATGTGTTTGCCTTACATCAAAGTAGTAATTGTCAGTATCATGCATGAATGAGTTCTGAAGAGAGAATTTTATTGCTTTTTCTTATCGGTTTTACTTGACAATTCAAAATCAATAAAGCGGAAGGAAGTTAGCAAGGCAGCGGATAAAGGTGCTCCTTCCAAACGGAGGGCCTCTACAGTTTCTACTCCTCCACACCCCCAAGATGATTTCCAAGACAACACATGCATAGACACTCAACAAAGCTGTGTTTATGATGAGCACGTCTCCCCTAGTGCACCATCACCAGTGCTCCCTCTAACTTGGCACTATTATATGTGGTTGCATGTTATGTGTGATGTCTAGCTTGTATTGCTTCTAATTTTGTTGAATTCCAACTGCTTACTTTACACATTATACTTGAATAAGACACGTGTTCCTGTTTCTAGAACATACAATATCTGTCTATCACACCATGTTCTTACATCAAATTACTACTGTTGTGTAACCTACAACAATCACTTATCATAAGACATGTTTGACTTCGGAGTGTGATATAGGTTACATCTCACATTCTTTTCTAGCTTGTACTACTAATTTGTTGAAATGGCACTTATGACTAGACAATTTTAACTTGGTAGAGTGATATTCATTGCATCTTTCATATGGTGTCTAGCTTTCATTGCTTCTAATTTGTTGAAATGCCTTCTCCTTAGTTTACACATCATAAGTTGTGAATATGCAATGGCACTAATGACGAGAGACCTCTAACATGGTAGTGTGATGTTGTTTGCATCTTGCATATGATTTATTTCTTATACTTCTTCACATTTGTTTAAACGCCATTTATGATGAGACACTGTTAACTTGGCAGAGCGATATTTGTAGCATCTTTCATATGGTGTCTACCTTCCATTGCATTGCTTCTAGTTTGGTGAAATGTCTTCTGCTTAGTTTACACATCATAGTTCTGGTTATCTCTTCCGTCCTGTTTTTCGTACATATTACATCCTCCTATCATGTGGTTGTCTAACATCAAAGTTCAGTTCATCTGCATCACACATCAATTTGTTCTGAAGAACTAAACTATTATTCGTTTTTCTTGTCGGCTTGACTTAACGTGGCACAGAGAAAGAGGAAGAAACACAGAATGGCAGGGAATGAGAAGTGGATGAATCCTGCAGATTCTGATGGTACTGATGGTGCAATAGAAGGTCAAAGTCCAGCGGAAAATTCTACAAACAGGGCATCCCATGCTACACGAGCTGCAAAAAAAGCCAAACAGAAACAAATAGCTGCCACCAAACAAGTAGAGACAGCCCTAGTTCTTGCAACACCTACCACAGTACTACCAGTTGCACGAGTTACTCATGCGTCAACTGAGCTAGCAGCATGTTCCCAAGCTCCCTTTCCACCTGACACTACTTCCCAAGCACTCTTGACACAAGACGAGTTGGCAATATCAGATGAACCTTGTGAGCTTCAACAACAAGAAGGTAGTTGTTGGAGTCAAGTTACAGTTGCATGCTTCTTTATATGTAGTCTCACAGTTTGATGTACACTAACACTTCCTATGTTCGTTGTTGGACTAGCACCTAGGCGCAAGAGGAAACAAACATCAGGGATAATGCTCGATAGGTTATGGAGATCTGTTTTGAGGCAGGTTTAAAAAGGCCACATGATGCTACAGAGTCAACCAAGTTAGTATCAGAGGCAGTGGTTGCCGTTAGGTGTCATGTACGTATCCTCCCAACATGGATTCAGTACAGGAATAACAAAGACGAAACCCAGTTCAACACCTTCCTCGACCATTTATCTGTAAGTATGGTTATGTATGGAAACTAGTAATATCGTCTTGCTTTGTCCCATACTTTCTAGGTTGCTGATAATGAGACTCCCATAATTTTCAACAGATGAGGTTCAAGTTGGATAGACAAGATGATGCAACCAGACAAGCTTGCACCCATGTTTTCAAGTCTGCTCTGCGACAGTATCGATATAACTTGAGGAAAACTCACTTTGAAGGCAAGGCTAACAGTGAACTTTCCCAAACATCTCAAGTGGAAAATATATCAGATCAAGACTGGAGGGGCCTTGTTGAACACTGGTCTGATCCAAAGTATCAGGTACATTATATATATGTGATCAGATCACATGTTGAAGTCCTATTTACGCATGTGCCACACAAATCTATCTTCTTGTAGGTGAACTGTTCAAAGAACAAGGCCAACCAGACGAAAGTGAAATTCCAACAGACGACAGGATCTCGTAGCTATATTGCACACTGCGAGGCTCTTGTAATTAGCTGCTGTTTCACTCTTTTTGTTGTACCATATTATCAGATCTATATTGACTTGTTCGAAATGCAGAGGAAAGCCCGCAAGGACCAAAAATTACCTGAACCAAATGATGTGGAAATCTTCAAGGACTGTCACACCAGCAAGAAGAAGGGCATGACTACACAAATCAAAGCCGCTGTTGTAAGTCCTTAATCCTCATGCCTTTTAATTACTACTTACTCTGACTTGTGCCTTGAAGTGCATGGTTTGCAGCCAATGTCTATTACTCTTTTCAATTTTATACACAATTGTCTTAGCGTATCATTGCACCTTACAAGGTTTAAAAGAGAGGAGTGATGTTCCTTTCATCTTGACCCGTAATCTAGTTCTGTGCTGGACTTGCCCACACAACGTTACAATTGCATGTTTGTTTGTTCTCAGTTGTTTTGTGATATGAATGATGTCATACTATGCTTACCGTATTATAAACTTCGTCTCTTTATCCTTAGCCCTCAATACAATGTGAAGAAATAGATAATACATTAGCGATGGTACATGGTCATATGTTTGGAACCTGGTTTTATTATGTACTTTGCAATAAAATACAACTAATATTTTACATGGGTTCACCAGAATAAGTTCTGTATATAGACTAAAGCTATTTTGTTTGGTTTTGCTGCCTCCTTAATATCTTCTGTTCTGGTACTACTAATGTAAAAACTCAACTTTTCAGCGAGCTATGGAAAAAATGGTGGAACTGCCACCTTCTGAAGGTGGCGAGGCAACTATAACCACAATGTCAGCTCTTGCTGTAGTGGGTCAGTACCTGTCCACTAACAGTGCCAAAAGCACGTTCCTGCGTAATACTGGGTTGGTTGTTAAGGCAATATCGTCCAAACTGCCTCATGATCAAGATATGCAAGCTCAAAGCAATGTTGTATCTGTGCTCCAGACACAAGACCATTCCCTAACAGAGACCCTTTGCGAAACAAGGAGAGACATTGTTCGATGTCGTCAAGATATGCATGGTTTTGAAACCATACTATCAGACATTTTCTATGTTGTTCAGGAGCCTAGGGGAAATGAAGGCGAGGGTTATGGTGCTCAATCGGATAATACAACATGAAAACGTAACAGTCAGGTCAAATGAACTGAGCTTCTGAACTTCTGGCGGTGCATTTATCTGCTAGACTGTTAAGTTTTATGCCAACCTTCCTTTTGTTATATAGTTGTAATTTGTGTTGGTACGATACAGAATTTATTCTTAACGTGCATCCACCGGCTGAAGAAAACAACAAGCCATTTTTCTATAGTGTAGGGTGTTCCCTATATTTGCACTGGTGGCGATCTTTGATGCCGAGTGGATGTAATCTATGCAAACGCCTTAATAGCCTAGCATTAGTTTCGGCCTTATTTATTTCCTAGTCTTCTTTTTCCCTGGTTTGCTAGTGGCCGCAACAACCATGGGCCATATACGGGCCGTAGGATCCATGGGTCTCCTATGGGCCGTCAATAAATGGGCCTCCAATAGGGCCGTAGAATCAGTGGGCCTCAGGCCATTGGATAAATGGGTCTACATGGGCCTTAAACGGGCGTAATTGGTATCGTCCCAACACGGTAATGGGCCGTTAACAGGCCGGAGAATAGCAAATGCTTAATTCTGTCACAGGCATAACAGGTCGTTAATGGGCGAGAATATAGGACGGGGTGGAAATGGCGCAACGGGTTAACAGGCCAGAAACGGGCCGACTCTTGCCATGGGCCTAATTTGGCCCATTGGGGGAACAAGCCAGTAATGGGCCGGAAGTAATCAAGGGCCGGAAAGGAGCCCAAGAATGTATGGGCCGTCAATAGGCCGAAAGCTAACACGGGCTGGAAATGGCCCATGTGAATCACGGACCGGGTACAAACAAAAATACTGTTCATTATGGGCTAGAGTCACCGTAGGCCTGTAAAGGGCCTAAAGCTACGAAGGCCTCATATGGGCCGAAAGACGTCGTGGGCCATACATGGGCCGAATGTGAAATGGGTTGGTGTTATATTCGACGGTCCACATGACGTTGTTGGGCCGATTTCCTTTAGGGCCTAACGGGTCGTAAGTTACCGGGCCGTAAAATGGGCTATTTGCGAAGAGACCGTTAACATGCTTTTCATGGGCCAGCCCGTTAACTTTTAACCAAGTCAAACGGGCCGGCTTTGTAAGCTAAATGGGCCAATGGTGGGCCGTGGCACGTGTCGACATATCATAGGCGCCTATCTGACCCACTGACAAGCTGACATGTGTTTCGTCCGGCCAATAAGAATTTTACACGTGGAAATTTCCCATTGGTCGGGGCTGTTAACGGGTTATCGGATCCAAAACCCGACCCGATAGCTTAACGGTGTTCCGTTACGGTGGATTCCACATGTCGGTCACCCTTGACGAAAGCACTTCTGTGACGCACGATTTATCATCATGGAAGTGGACACTTCCGTGATGATAATTTTGGTAATGTCATGGAACACTTCTATGACAGCACATGTATGAATATCTTGATTCTGTCATAAAATCGTCATGGATGTACATGCATGACAAAAAACGCGACCTACTGTGACAAACACGTATCATCACGGAAGTGTATTTTTTTGTAGTGATAACCCTCAGGCACAATAGGCAATTCATATTTAGGGGCAGAATCTTCATCATCACTTTCATTAATATCATCAGTTTCAGTAATTTCATTCTCTCTAACCCTAGCAAGTTGTTCATCAAGAAATTCACCTAGTGGCACATTATTATCAAGCAGAGAAGTAGTATCATCATAAGCATCATACATAGCATAAGTGGCTTCATCAATGAGACGCGACATATCAGAATCAATAGCAGGTGTAGGTGTCGCAAGTTTACTCAGAACAGAAGGTGAATCAAGTGCAGAGCTAGATGGCAGTTCCTTACCTCCCCTCGTAGTTGACGGAAAAATCTTGGTTCTTTGATCTTTGAAATTCCACATAGTGATCAACATATATAAATCCGAAGTGACTCAAAGAATAGAGCTATGCCCCCCGGCAACGGTGCCAGAAAAAGGTCTTGATAACCCACAAGTATAGGGGACCACAACAGTTTTTGAGGGTAGAGTATTCAACCCAAATTTATTGATTCTACATAAGGGGAGCCAAAGAATATTTTCAAGTATTAGCAGCCGAGTTTTCAATTCAAGCACACCTAAAAACTTAATATCTGCAGAAAATTATTTAGTAGCAAAGTAGTATGGAAGTAATGGTAACGGTGGCAAAAGTAACAGTAGCAGTTTGGTAGCAATCGTAATAGTGGCAACGGAGAACTTAACAAAGATCAATATGCGAAAAGCTCGTAGGCAATGGATCAATGATGGATAATTATGTCGGGTGGAGTTCATCATGCAACAATTATAACATAGGGTGACACAGAACTAGCTCCAATTCATCAATGTAATGTAGGCATGTATTCCGAATATAGTCATACATGCTTATGGAAAAGAACTTGCACGACATCTTTTGTCCTACCCTCCCGTGGCAACGGGGTCCTATTGGAAACTAAGGGATATTAAGCCTCCTTTTAATAGAGTACCGAACAAAAGCATTAACACTTAGTGAATACATGAACTCCTCAAACTACGGTCATCACCGGGAAGTGTCCCGACTATTGTCACTCCGGGGTTTGCCGGATCATAACACGTAGTAGGTGACTATAACTTGCAAGATAGGATCAAGAACACTCATATATTCAAGAAAACATAATAGGTTCAGATCTAAAATCATGGCACTTGGGCCCTAGTGACAAGCATTAAGCATGGCAAAGTCATAGCAACATCAATCTTAGAACATAATGGTACAAGGGATCAAACCCTATCAAAACTAACTCGGTTACATGGTAAATCTCATCCAACCCATCACCGTCTAGCAAGCCTACGATGGGATTACTCACGCACGGCGATGAGCATCATGAAATTGGTGATGGAGGATGGTTGATGATGACGATGGTGACGGATTTCCCTCTCCAGAGCCCCGAACGGACTCCAGATCAGCCCTCCCGAGGAAGAATGGGGCTTGGCAGCGGCTTTGTATCGTAAAACGCGATGAATCCTTCTCTCTGATTTTGTTCTCCCCAAACGTGAATATATGGAGTTGGAGTTGAGGTCGGTGGAGCTCCACGGGGCCCACGAGGCAGGGGGCGCGCCCTAGGGGAGGCGCGCCCCCACCCTCGTGGTCAGGGTGTGGGCCCCCTTCTGTTGATTCTTTCGCCAATATTTTTTATTAATTCTAAAATGTGCCTCCGTGAAGTTTCAGGTCATTCCGAGAACTTTTATTTCCGCACGAAAATAACACCATGGCAATTCTGCTGAAAACAGCGTCTGTCCGAATTAGTTCCATTCAAATCATGCAAATTAGAGTCCAAAACAAGGGCAAAAGTGTTTAGAAAAGTAGATACGTTGGAGACATATCAACCGCTGCCCGCGCTCGTCTTCGGCGTGGCCACGGTGACCTTTTTGTCCTGTGTGTGCCACCGACGTGATCATCGCATCGCGTAGACCCGCCCTAGCCCTCTCGTATGCATGTTTACGTGCCGCAGCACCATCCCTCTCGAACCCCGATTGCCGCGCCACCTACCGTCGCTGCAGCGGCCGGCTCCGGCCACCTCGGACGCTCCCACCGCCACCAATGGCCGCGGCCCGTAACCCGCACTCAAAAGCCATCGACAGCTCCCCAAATGGGGGCCTATAGCCCATTTTCTGGTGAGCCCCACGCCCCTTCCGCCATTATTTAGGTCGCCGGAGCCTCTCTAGCGGCGCCATGCCGACGTGGTCGGCCTGCCCCATCCCCATGGTCACTACCAAGTGGAACCCTAGGGCTTGGCTGGTCCCTTTGACCATAGTCAACACCGACTTGCCAGGGCCCAGTCGCTGACATATGGGGCCCACACCCTCTTTAATTAATTAATCTAATTAGGTTAATTAGTTTAACCAAAATACACATTGATGTGTGGGGCCCAATAGATTAATTAGACAAATTAGATTAGTATTAACCATTGTTAATCCCCACTCTCAATGACAGGTGGGCCTCGGGTGTTAGTTTAACCAGTCAACTGGCTGGTTGACTGCCGACATCAGTGTGCCATCATGCTGATGCAGTAATTCTCTTTTGAATCTATTTAAAATAATAATAATTTCATAATATTATTAAAACTTTGAAAAATCATATAAATTAAATCGTAGCTTGGATGAAAAAGTTTTATACATGAAAGTTGCTGAGAAAGACGAGACGAATTCGAATACGCAGTCTGTTCATCTGTCACACGTCCCTAGCATAGAGATCATGCAACCGTCCCCCTCCATTTCTCCTGTCCAAAAAATGCAAACTTTGGGAAAACATTCTCGGATGTTCCCCCCTTCATCGGTATTACCTAGCACTGTGTTAGAACACCCCTAGCTCTGCATGTTGTCCTGTCATGCATCTGTTTGCTCTATATTTACTGTTTATTCCCCCTCTTCTCTCCGGTAGACCCCGAGACCGCTGTTGATGCCACTGTGATCGACTACGTCACCGACGGCCCTTCTTCCTTTTTAGCAGAGCTTCCAGGCAAGCAAACCCCCCTTGATCATTCTGATATCGCCCATTCTATTCTCTCTAATGCTTGCATTAGATTTTGCTAATGTAAGTGATTGCAATAATTCTGATGCATAGGCTGCTTTTGTAGCCTGCTCATTGTACCATACTTGCTTATCCTAAACTGCTTACTATAGGTTGGTTAGTGATCCACTAGTGACCCCTCACCTTGTCCTAGTTGCCTCGGCTTGATGATCGATGACTCGATCAACGAGATCGACGTCCAGAGCCCGACACATCACATCACATCCCCTTTGTTGTTCGACTCTTCAGAGCTACTATCGAGTGCCGAGGGTGATACCTCATAACACACTCCTGATGATAACTCTGTAGTGTAGCTATTTCGGTCGCGGTCGTCGAGGGTGATTCCTCCTTCACCACTATTGCTATGACTCTGTCGTGCAACTCCTCAAGTGTGAACCTTGAGGGTGATTCCTCTTAAGTTTGACTTGACGGTTACATCAGGTGGATTCCATCGAGGGTGATTCCTCGGATTCCCCCTTGATGTCATGGACACATGGTCACCTGGACTTTACTTGAGACCATTGTTGAAGTCGGGTCGGCCCTGAGGGGTACCTGCGAGTTGATGTGAAAGTCGGGTGGGCCTAGAGAGCACCTGCGAGATAATTACGAGGCACGACCGGGGCAGCTAGACCGCCCTAGAGAGAGAGAGAGGGTTGGGCCTGGCCCTTGCCGTATTTCCTCGTGACGGGGTCACATGATCGTGAGTCTCTGCTCGTCTCTGCGAGCTCCTAATACACTAAGGGTTTGGGTATTTGATCTGAGTTGGCCACTGGCCTTTACGCACTAACCAATATGCTAGAACTGTTATGGGCACTCAGCATCGCGGTATTAGCCAAAGCTTTGTTAGACATCTAGTTCAGCATTGTGGCATGGTTGGATCGTGCCATCCACTACACGGGTGGTGTTGGTAGTCACCCTGCACACAATGACCCGGTGTGCAATGGGCAATGGGCCCAAGACCCTGGAGCACTTAGGATGTAGACCGACGGGGACCTCTCTGCTGAGCCTAGGTGGAGCTGCGACGTGTTGATCTTCCGAGACCGGGTGTTGACCCAAGAAAGTGTGTTGGGCCAGAGTAATCAATCATGTTGGGTAATGTGGTGCACCCCTATAGGAAAGTTTATCTATTCGAATAGCCGTATCCACGGTAATGGACGCTCGGAGTTGTATCCTGATCTATCACAACTAGAAATGGATATCTGATACATGAGATGGTTATGTTGGCTCCAGGATTGCTTTCTCACATTAAAAGCATCAAGAGAGGGACACATCAAGAAATTTCCACTAGTAATCGTATCAAGGACGAATCTATACCAAGTGGTGATGCTCACGTAGAAACAACGAAGAAGAACAACGGTAGATTGCTTACGAATAGATCTATTATGAGCATTGCAAATCATATACCAAGCATCTTTCAAACTCTCCCCTCCCCTTTGTTTAAAGTTAAGAACCTCGTTCTCGGAAGTGCATGAAATAGAGGAAGAACTATCCATAACTACAAAAAGTGGCAAACACAGTTGCACACAGAAACAGATGTGACGAGAAAATGGTGAACGAAAAAGAGGGCGAAAAAGGCATTTTTTTGTGAAGTGGGGGAGAGGAAAATGAGAGGCAAATGGCAAATAATATAAATTGCAAGGAGATCAGATTTGTGATTAGGAACCTGATAGATGTTGGTGATGTCTCCCAGCAACGGCGCTAGAAAGTTCCTTTGATGTCGCTTGAGATGCGTCGGTGTTTCCCCAAGGAATAAGGGAGGATGCAGCATATCAACGGTAAGGTATTTCCCTTAGTAGGAGAACCACGCAACACTACGTAAACAGTACCTGCACACAAATAACAAATACTTGCAACCTGACGCATTAAAGGGGTTGTCAATCCCTTTCGGGTAGTGCCAAAAAGTGACGTAAGGATAGCATAAAATTGTAGTAGATTGATAGATGCAAATAAAAGTAAATAAAACGCAGCAAGGTATTTTTGGGTTTTTTATGATATAGATCTGAAAATAAAATAAAAGGAAAATGGGAATATGGATCTTAAAGTATATGATGGAAAATAGACCAGGGGGGCGTAGATTTCACTAGTGGCTTTTCTTGAGAAAATAGCAATGGTGGGTAGACAAATTACTGTTGGGCAATTGATAGAAAAGCAAATAATTATGACGATATCCAAGACAATGATCATGTATATAGGCATCACGTCCAAGATTAGTAGACCGACTCCTACGTGCATCTATTACTATTACTCCACACATCAACTGCTATCCAGGATGCATCTAGTGTATTAAGTTCATGGAAAAACGGAGTAATGCAATAATAACGATGACATGATGTAGACAAGATCTATTCATGTAGGAATAGACCCCATCTTTTTATCCTTAATAGCAAAGATACATGTGTGCCTTGCTGCCCCTTCTGTCACTGGGAAAGGACGCCGCAAGATCGAACCCATTACAAAGCACCTCTTCACATTGCAACATAGATACATCAAGTTGGCCAAACAAAACCCAAATATCGGAGAAGAAATACGAGGCTATAACAATCAAGATTGGATATTAAATCAAGGCAAATCTGATCATAAACTCACAAGTGATTGGATCCCAACAAACACACCGCAAAGAGTCATTACATCAAATAGATCTCCAAGAGACCGTCGTATTGAGATACAAAGAGAGAAAATGCCATTTAGCTACGACCTACGGACCCGTAGGTCTGAGTTGAACTACTCGCGCATCATCGGAGAGGCACCAACGAGGATGATGAACCCCTCCGTGATCGTGTTCCCCTCCGGTGGAGTGCCGGAATAGGGCTCTAGATTGGATCTCGTGGTTCTGGAACTTGCGGCAGGTGGAATAAAATTTTGTCGGCTCCCCTAGGGTTTTGGGGGCAAGGAGGTATTTATAGAGCGAAAGAGGCGGTGCGGGAGGTCACCAAGGTGGGCACAACCCACCTGGGAGTGCCTGGGGGCCCAGGCCCGCCCTGGTGGGTTGCCCCCCTCGGGGCACCCCTAGGTGCTTCTTTGGCCCATATGGTGTCTTCTGGTCCAAACAAATCCACAAAAAGTTTCGCTGCATTTGGACTCCATTTGATATTGATTTCCTGCGATGTAAAAAACTAGCAGAAAACAACAACTAACACTTGGCAATATGTCAATAGGTTAGTCCCAAAAAATGATATAAAATTATTATAAAACATCCAAGAATAATAATATAACAGCATGAAACAATCGAAAATTATAGATACATTGGAGACATATCAGTCCCTGATCTTGATCGTACACATTTGTGTGTATGATTGAATCGGGGGTGTCACAAGTTGGTATTAGAGACGACTGCATGTAGGAACCCCCTTTCCAACTCCTTGGCCAAAGTTGAGTCTGTCTTTGAAAAAATGTTTTACTAACATGGTTGTGTGGCTTACAGGCCCATGTTGCCAAATGGGTGGTATTAGGATCTTTTACTCCTCATCTATACTCTGGGACTATGATCTCTTTTCTATTCAGGTTAAATGATTTTGCTAACTCTATCGTAGGTTCTCGTGATCACATCCACTCGGAGATTTGTATTATGCCTTTCTTGAATTGAGGGTCAGGATGTGCTTCACATTGTTCATGGGCCGCAGGATCCTCTTATCAAGGGCACCTTGTGTCGTCCCCTGCGGATTCCTCGCTCTAGTGGCTTTCTCCGATGTTGATATAGCCTTTGCTATGTCCCATTTTTGTATCCCTCCATCGCGTGCATGTGTGCCGCCTAGTATGTCTAGGATGATTCTCTTGTCCGAACTCATACTAACAACATGTAATTGGCTCTGTATATGTATCTGTATGTCTTTAATGACTACTGCTTTGTACATACTGCGCCTTTGCTCATTATTCAAGTTGCATCATGAATGACTCCATACACCTGCTCCATCCCTTGTTAAACTGCTCCCTGATGTTTTTAGCAGGATGGCTGACGATCCTCCACCTTCACCTTATATTTCCACAATGATGCAATAGTTTGAGTTGAATCATTAGTTTATGGCTGGAGTAATGGCACAATTTCCAAACCCGAATGCTCATCAATAGCCTGCCCCAATAACATTGCAAGAATTTGTGTGCCTCAACCCGTCCATTTTCCGCAACTCCACCAATCCTATGGATGCTGATGATTGGCTTCGTGACATCCTGTTTGTGATGGAGTCAGCTAATGTTGCCCCTGCCAGTTACGTCACCTTTGTGACATATCACTTAAAGGGTCCAACTGCTCAATGGTGGGAAAGCCACAGGGGTATGTTGCGTGCAGAAACTGTAACCACATGGCAGGAATTTCAGTTAGCCTTCCGTGCATGGCACATTCCTCAAGGTCTGATGGACTAAAAGAATAAGGAGTTCTGCAAACTCTCACATGGCACCATGATTGTGGATGAATATCAGAGGAAATTCCTTGAATTATCCTACTATGATGCGGATGACATTTGCATTGACACTCGTAAGTAGGAGAAATTCTGTGACGGGGTGCGTCCCAATATAAAGCTCGCACTTGTTGATCATCATTGCGAAGACTTTGCGATGCTTGTCACCAAGCTTTCCGAACTGAAACTAGTCTGACTGAGTACCAGGAATCGCTCAAGTGTACTAGAGATGTTGGCCCATCCTCGGGTCATCCTGCTCAGAAACGTCAAGTCTGGATCCCACACAATGTTCATCACCGGCCTGCTCCAACACCAAGGCCGTCTTATGTTGCACCACGCCTACCTCCGCCCCCGAGACAGCTAACGACTCAGGGTGGACAGTCCAATGCTATAGCTCCACCCCATAATGATGGTTTGTGCCGCAAGTGTGAACAGTCAATACACCTTACCCTTGATAGTCGCCAGGGTGAGCCACAAAATGCATCATGTCCTTCTATTGGTCGTAAGAAGAGCAGCCAAAATAGTCATCCCAGAAGTTGTAGTGCCAAGACGCCTGTAATGAGTTGTGGTCAAGTCACCCATGTCAAGGTTGAATAAGCTCGTGAGTACCCCAAAATTGTGATGGGTACCCTTCACGTTAATTCAGTGACAGCCTCTGTCCTCTTTGATTCAGGAGCATCACATGCTTTTGTGTCCCAACAATTTGCTCAGTCACATGAGTTATACATGGAAAAATTACCCGCTCCTTTAGCGGTTGAATCCCCGAGGTCCAAGTGGCAAACCTCAATAGTAAGCCCTCTCAACCAAATCGAGATTGGAGGTCTACTTTTTCCGGCTTCTCTCATTGTACTCGGACCTTCCAACATAGACATCATTCTTGGTATGGATTGGTTGACAACCCATAATGCTTTAATTGACTGTGCTACCAAGACAGTCTAGCTCATTCACCCTTCTGGCCAGACTGTCCAATACTCAGCCCGAGCAGCTCAGGATGCCGAGAATCAGATATATGTTCTGAATGCATTACATGCTTCACCTCTTGAGGGAATAGAGAACATTCCAGTCGTTCATGATTTCAAAGATGTATTTCCAGAAGAACTTCCAGGAATACCCCCGCTAGATCTGTTGAATTCATCATAGACTTGGAGTCGGGCACTATTCCTATAGCCAAGCGACCCTACAAGATGCCGCCACATGAACTCCTTGAGATTAAGGAGGAAATCAACAAATCTCTTTGCAAGGGATTCATTCATCCTAGTTCCTCTGCTCGGGGAGCACCTTCTCTCTTTGTCAAGAAGAAGGATGGAACTAATCGTTTGGTCTAGGATTACCGACCAATCAACCAGGCAATAATCCAGAACAAGTATCGGCTTTCCAGAATCAATAATCTGTATGATCAACTTGCTGGTTCCTCAGTATTATCTAAACTGGATTTGAGGTTGGGTTACCACCAGATCCGAGTTCGTGAAGAGGATATTCCCAAGATCGCCTTCGTTACTCTCTATGGTTCATACGAGTACATCATCATGTCCTTCGGCTTGACCAATGCTCCAGTGACATTCTCTCGTCTAATGAACTATATATTCATGGAATACCTCAACAAGTTCGCCATGGTTTATCTGGATGATATCCTTGTATACTCCAAGAATAAAGAAGACCATGCTGAACATCTTTGACTTGTTCTAGAAAAACTTTGAGAGCATCAGCTATATACTAAGTACTCTAAGTATGAATTCTGGTTACCCGAAGTAACCTACCTTGGGCATGTTATCTCCAAGGATGGTATTGCCATCAACCCCAAACGAGTTCAGGCTATTCTCGATTGGACTCCTCCAAAGAATGTCAAACAAGTCAGAAGTTTTCTCGGACTCGCTGGCTACTGTCGTTGATTCATCGAGAACTTCTCCAAAATCGCCAAGCCTCTGACTGGTCTGCTTCACAAGGGCGTCAAGTTCGATTGGACAGAAAAGTGTCAGGAAAGTTTCCAAGCGCTCAAAGACAAGCTGACCTCTGCCCCAGTGTTTGCTCCTCCCGATACTAAGAAGGATTTTATCATTTACTGCGACACTTCATGACAAGGATTAGGTTGTGTCCTAATGGAAGAGCGCAGAGTAATTGCTTATGCCTCTCGTCAACTGCACCCTCACGAAGAGAACTATCCAGTTCATGACCTCGAGCTTGCTGATGTCATATATGTACTGAAATAGTGGCGACATTACCTTCTCAGTAATCGTTGTGAGATCTTCACCGACCACCAACGTCTGAAGTATCTGTTTACTCAGCCATATCTGAACCTTCATCCGCATAGATGGATGGAGACTGTAGCAGATTTTGACTTGGGTATTTCTTATACCCCAGGCAAGGCTAATGTAATTGCTGATGCTTTGAGCTGCAAGTCATATTGCAACCATCTTGAAGTTCGCAAAGTTCAGCCCTCGCTTGTTGAAGAATTCAGAAAGCTGAACCTCCATATTGTTCCTCCTGGTGCACTCGCTCCCCCTCATCTAGAGATCTGCAAGATGGACCTCCGTGTTGTTCCCCAGGGTTCCCTCAATACCCTAGTTGTCGAACCAGATCTCGTGGAGAGCATCAAGAGGCTGCAAAAGTATGACTCTCAAGCCCACAATATTAGGCGCTGCCTTGAAGAAGGAAGACCCTCATTCTTCACTCTTGAAGATGATGTCAGCTTGTTCTTTAAAGGTCGCCTAGTGGTACCCACGGAAGACAACCTAGATAGGACTCAGAAGGTTATTGAAGAAGCTCATGATACGCCTTTGTCTATTCATCCCGGTAGTACCAAATGTACCAAGACATTCGTCAGAGATTCTGGTGGTCAAATATGAAGCAAGACATTGCTTGCTATGTTGTTGAATGTGACGTTTGCCGTCGTATCAAAGCAGAACATCAAAGGCCTGACGAAACTCCACAACCTATCTCTATACCTGAAAGGAAATGGGACCATGTTGAAATGGACTTCGTCAGTGGATTTCCCAAATCACAAAAAGGTAATGATGCTATTCTTGTCGTCATTGACCGGCTTTCTAAAGTTGCACATTTTTTGGCCATCAAAGAAACGATCACTGCTAGTCAGCTGGCAACCCTCTATATGTATAGAATTGTTTCACTTCATGCTATTCCACTGGTTATCAGCTCAGACCGTGGCAGCTTATTCATTTCAACATTCTGGGCAAGTTTCCAAGAATCTATGGGAACTCATTTGTCATTCAGTATTGCATTTCATCCTTAGTCACAAGGGTAAGGTGAATGCGTCAATCAAGTACTCAAAGACATGCTTCGATCTTGTGTAATTTCCTTCGACAATAAATGGGAGGAATCTCTCCGGTATGCTGAGTTCTCTTACAACAATAACTATCAGGCTAGTCTGAAGATGGCCCCCTTCAAAGTGTTATATGGACGAAAGTGTCGAACCCCTCTGCACTGGTCAGAAACTGGGAAACGGCCACTCTTCGGTCCGGATATTATCCAACACGCTGAAGAACAAATCTGTGTCACTCGCGAGAATCTCAAGACTGCTCAGTCATGTTAGAAAAGTCAGTATGACCGTCATCATAAAGACATGGTCTATCAACCTGGCGAAAAGGCTTATCTTCGAGTTACACCAATGAAGGGTGCACACCGCTTCAGGATCAAGGGCAAGCTAGCTCCTTGCTATATTGGTCCATTCACTATTCTCGAAAGGCGTGGAAAAGTGGCATACCAGTTGGAGCTTCTGTTGAACCTTTCTTAGGTTCACGATGTGTTACACGTGTCACAACTCCGCCGCTGCTTCAAGGAACCAATCCGAGCAGTGGATCATGAAGTGCTTGAATTGCAACAAGACCTATCCTATAAAGAGCATCCGGTCCGCATTCTCGACCAAGCTCAACACCGCACATGTCAGAAGGCAATAAGGTTCCTCAACGTCCAGTGGTCGCATCACTCTGAAGATGAAGCCACTTGGGAATGAGAGGATCGCCTACGTGATGAATACCCCAGATTGTTTCCTTCTACCTCCTAAATCTCGGGACGAGATTTCTTGTAGTGGAGGAGAATTGTAACGCTCATATAATTATGCTATAGTAATCCCCTGCTAACGGTGCCATGTCATCATATTATTGTTGCTAATCTTCGCTTGATCCAAATTGCAATTCAAATTCAAAACCGAGTTTAAAGTCAAAATTCAAATTTTGTCAAACATGCAAACTAAAATGTTCAAGTTGTTTCAAATAATCATTTGGTAATATTGGTGGAGAAATCATCTTTTTATAAAATGTTTAATTGCTTTGAATGAATAAAATAGTGGCTAAAACAATTGTTTTAATGCTTTTTAATTAATAAACAAATGTAAACTATTTATTATTGTGCAAAACTTTTTGTGGTAGTGGGTTAATTGGTAACACTAATTCTGGAGCTAGTTTTACATTTAATAAAACAAAAAATAAACTAAAACTTGGAGAAAACAAAAAGGAAACAAAAAATATAAAAGGGGCAACCCCCGGGGCCGTGGCCCAACTAGGCCTCAGCCCAGCCGGCCGCCCACCTGGGCCGGCCCAGCTTCCTCACCGGTCGCTCCTCACCCTTGTGCCCCCGACCGCACTGCTACAGGACGTGGTCATCCCCGACCACCTCACCGGTGATGCCCCGGTGAGGATAAGGCCTCCAGTGCCCCGCCTCCTCGGGCCCCCTCCCTAGTTGCCCCCTCGCGCTTCCTCTCGCCCTCTCCGTCTTCTCCTCTCCCCTAGATCCATGTCAGCCACCCGCGCGCGACACGCCTGTAGCCGGGCACCTCGCATCGTCGTGGCAATCGTCGACCTCGTGCCTCACCGATGTGTCCAAGCACTCGACCACCCTCGACTACGTCCCCTCGACAAGCCGCAGGATGCTGGACGCCCCCGTGATGCCTTGACCGCCACCGGCTTCCTCCTCGGCCCCAGCGGACTCCGTCGATGATTCACTCCGGCGAGCTCTCCCCCGAGCCTACTCTAGCACCTCTGCAGGGCCACTATGAGCAGCGCTTCCCCCCTTTATCTCTCCCTTGCTTCTTACCTAGGCCGTAGCTCACCCCCTTTGCAGCCAAGCTCGCCGCCACCCACTCTCGTCTTCGGCCTGGCCACAGTGACCTTTTGGTCCTGTGCCTGCCACCGTCGTGATCACCGTGTCACATAGACCCGCCCTAGCCCTCTCGTATGCATGTTTGTGCGCCGCAGCACCATCCCACTCGAAGCCCGATCGCCGCTGCCGCCTGCCCTCGCTGTAGCTGCCGACTCTGGCCACCTCGCATGCTCCCACCGCCCCCAATGGCCACGACCCGTCGCCCGCACTCGAAAGCCACCGGCCGCGCCCCAAATGGGGGCCTATAGCCCGTTTTCCAACAAGCCACGCACCCCTTCCACCGTGATTTAGGTCGCCACAGCCTCTCCGGTGGTGCCCTGCCAACGTGGCCGGCCTGCCCCATCCCCAGGGTCACTACCAGGTGGGACCCTAGGGCCCGGCTGGTCCCTTTGACCGCAGTCAACGCCGACTGGCTAGGTCCTAGTCGCTGACATATGGGGCACATACCCTCTATAATTAATTAATCTAACTAGGTTAATTAGTTTAACCTAATTACACACTGACGTGTGGGGCCCGATAGATTAATTAGCCAAATTAGATTAGTATTAACCATTGTTAATCCCCACTCTCAATGACAGGTGGGTCTCGGGTGTCAGTTTAACCAGTCAATTGGCTGGTTGACTGCCGACATCAGTGTGCTGTCATGCTGATGCAGTAAATCTCTTTTGAATATATTTAAAATAATAATAATTTCATAATATTATTAAAACTTTGAAAAATCATATAAATTAAACCGTAGCTCGGATGAAAAAGTTTTATACATGAAAGTTGCTGAGAAAGACGAGACGAATCCGAATACGCAGTCTGCTCATCTGTCACACGTCCCTAGCATAGAGATCATGCAACCGTCCCCCTCTATTTCTCCTATCCAAAAAATGTAAACTTTGGGAAAACATTCCCGGATGTTCCCACCTTCATCGGTATTACCTAGCACTATGTTAGAACACCCCTAGCTCTGCATGTTGTCCTATCATGCATCTGTTTGCTCTATATTTACTGTTTCTTCCCCCTCTTCTCTCTGGTAGACCCCGAGACCGCTGTTGATGCCACTGTGATCGACTACGTCACCGACGGCCCTTCTTCCTTTTTAGTAGAGCTTCCAGGCAAGCAAACCCCCCTTGATCATTCTGATATCGCCCATTCTATTCTCTCTAATGCTTGCATTAGATTTTGCTAATGTAAGTGATTGCTCCAATTCTGATGCATAGGCTGCTTTTGTAACCTGCTCATTGTACCTTACTTGCTTATCCTAAATTGCGTATTATAGGTTGGTTAATGATCCACCAGTGACCCCTCACCTTGTCCTAGTTGCCTCGGCTTGATGACCGATGACTCGATCAATGAGATCGACGTCCAGAGCCTGACACATCACATCACATCCCCTTTGTTGCTCGACTCTTCAGAGCTACTATCGAGTGCCGAGGGTGATACCTTGTAACACACTCCTGATGATAACTCTGTAGTGTAGCTATTTCGGTCACGGTCATCGAGGGTGATTCCTCCTTCACCACTCCTGATATGACTCTGTCGTGTAACTCCTCAAGTGTAAACCTTGAGGGTGATTCCTCTTAAGTTTGCCTTGACGATTACATCAAGTGGATTTCATCGAGGGTGATTCCTCGGATTCTCCCTTGATGTTATGGACACACAGTTACCTGGACTTTACTTGAGACCATTGTTGAAGTCGGGTCGACCCTGAGGGGTACCCTCTAGTTGATGTGAAAGTCAGGTAGGCCCGGAGAGCACCCGTGAGATAATTACGAGGCACGGCCGGGCAGGTAGACTTCCCTAGATAGAGAGGGTTGGGCCTGGCCCTTGCCGTATTTCCTCGAGACAGGGCGACGGGGTCACATGATCATGAGTCTCTCATCGTCTCCGCGAGCTCCTAATACACTAAGGGTTGGGGTATTTGATCTGAGTTGTCCACTGGCCTTTACAGACTAACCACCACGCGGGAACATTTATGGGCACTCGACATCTCAGTATCAACCGAAGCTTTGTCAGGCGTCCAGTTCAGCATTGCGGCACGGCCGGATGATGCCATCCACTACACGGGTGGTGCTAGTATTCACCCTGCACATAACGAACTGGAGTGCAATGGGCGATGGGCCCAAGACCCTGGAGCGCTTAGGATGTAGACCGGCGGGGACCTCTCTACTAATCCTAGGTAGGGATGTGGCATGTTGATCTTCCGAGGCCGGGCATTGACCCAAGAAAGTGTGTCCGGCCAGAGTAATCAAGCGTGTTGGGTAATGTGGTGCACCCCTGTAGGGAGGTTTATCTATTCGAATAGCCGTGTCCACGGTAATGGATGCTCGGAGTTGTATTCTGATCTATTACAACTAGAAATGGATATCTGATACATGAGATGGTTATGTTGGTTCCGGGATTGCTTTCTCGTAGGGAGTCGAGGAAGGATCTCTGGGCATTAATGCTACAACATGTTTGATAATTATAAAATGCTATTCTGTACTCTTCTGAATGCTGCAAGGTGCTTGAAGATGCTTGAAGATGCCAGTCTTTGATAGGCTAAGATTTCTTATCTCTGCTGGCATTCTGCAGTTCAATCCACTGAACCCTTCCATTTGATACCGATGCATATTTAATATAGATCTGATGTAAGTCTTATGAGTAATATGGATGAGTACTCACGGTTGCTTTGCTACTTCTTTTCCCCATATACCTGGTTGTTGCGATCAGATGGTGGATCCCAGGAGCTAGATGCTGCCAACGCTAACTACTGCGACAACCCCGAGGATGCCTACTACGTGGAGACCACCGACAACCAGGAGTAGTTAGGAGGTCCCAGGCAGGAGGCCTTGCCTCTTCGATCATTGTTGCTTTTGTGTTTGGCTTCTTAAGGAAGCCTTGCTTAACTTATGTCTGTACTCAGATATTGTTGCTTCCGCTGACTCTTGTGTATCGAGCTATGTATTCGAGTCCTTGAGGCCCCTGGATTGTAATATAAAGCTTGTATTATTTCAATTTGTGTCTAGAGTTTTGTTGTGATATCTTTTCATGAGTCCCTAATCTTGATCATACACATTTGCGTGTCTGATTGAATTAGGGCGTCACAAACTGGCTGCACCTTGCGGATATTTTTTGAGGTGGTAAACAATCTCGGATTGAAATGATCCCAAAATCAATCTTGACCGCCTCGACGAGACGAACAATTTTCATGTTGAACATTTTTTTATCAAAGGCAATCTTGAGGGTTTTTTTGGTTTTCCGAAGTCTGCAGCAGAAAAATCCAAAATCCGGATGATTATCCCGGGAGTGTCTGGCCATCCTCAGAGAAATCCAAAAATAGGATGATTATCCCCGGAGTGTCCGGCCATCCTGATGCAGCGGCGCATTTTCAGCTCTAACTTTTGCATACGACAAGACCATTTTTATATCAAAATCGACAATTTCGACGAGGCAAAGACAATCCGTATAGAAACTTTTCTCATATGAGGTCGTCTTGGTGGCTTAATTGGCCGAGCAATAATCTGAATACAAAATCGTAGTACTTTGAGCATAGTTTCGGCCCTTGAGATGAGATCAGATGGAGATGGCCCAAACTTCAAAGATGTTCATTTCGACAATATGGAACTTTTTAATGTAGATCACTTCTCCATTAGAGGACATCTTAATCAAGTTCTTGACTGTGCCAAAATCTGGTGTCAACAGCCAGATGGCCCGTCAAGTTGACGCAAAAGACCATGTTGCCGAACACAAAAGGCTAAATGGGGGCATAGACACTCCCATGGCCCTTGGCGCAGTTGATCTGCAGATGAGCCATCGATCCTTCTGTTGATCACAAAGCAAAACTCTCAACGGAAGCACCAGTGTCGGTGTCAAAACCGGCAGACCTCTGGGTAGGGGGTCCTGAGCTGTGGATCTCGGATAGATGGTAAGAAGAACAGAGAGAGAATGTTTTACCCAAGTTCAGGCCCTCTTAATGGAGGTAAAACCCTATGTCCTGCTCTTGTTTATATTAATGGAGATGTATCAAGTGCAAAGTTGATCTACCTCGGGATCATAATATATGGTCTAACTCTAGGGCTAGGTGAATGATACTGCATTGATGTCCCCTCTACGGGCCAAACCCTACGACTTATATACATGCCATGTAGGGTATCTAGGGTTACAAGGTCGGTATCTAGGAGCAACGTGGCAGGAGAGATCTTGGAGTATATGTCAAGTCTTCGGTGGAGGTAGTCTCGATCACGCCTCCTACACACGGCCTCCGGAGTCCACCTTGATCACGAATGAGGGACCATCGGCCCAACCCGAGGAGCATGGGCCGACTAGGTTAGCACCCCCCTAGTCTAGGACACCGTCAGAGGGGGTTAGCGTTTGGGGTACACCACTTTTCCAGTCCTTTGACCGGCCGACAATGGTTGCGGGCGTTGACGCCGTATATGTAGGATCCAAAGTATGTCTAGGGGGGGTGATTAGACTACTTTACGAAATAAAAATCTGGCCTTTTCCCAATTTTAAGTCTTGGCATATTTTAGCAACTTAGCACAAGTCAAGCAATCAACCTACACATGCCATTCTAAGAGTATAGCAGCGGAATGTAAATTATTGCATATGAAGGTAAAGGGGAGGAGGTTGGAGGGAGAAAACGCAATGTTGACACGAAGATTTTTGGCGTGGTTCTGATAGGTGGTGCTATCGTACATCCACGTTGATGGAGACTTCAACCCACGAAGGGTAACGGCTGCACGAATCCACGGAGGGCTCCACCCACGAAGGGTCCACGAAGAAGCAACCTTGTCTATCCCACCATGGCCATCGCCCACGAAGGACTTGCCTTACTAGGGTAGATCTTCACGAAGTAGGCGATTTCCTTGCCCATACAAACTCCTTGGTTCAACTCCACAATCTTGACGGGGGGGTGATTAGACTACTTGACCAAATAAAAATCTAGCCTTTTCCCAATTTTAAGTCTTGGCAGATTTTAGCAACTTAGCACAAGTCAAGCAATCAACCTACACATGCCATTCTAAGAGTATAGCAGCGAAATGTAAATCATTGCATATGAAGGTAAAGGGAAGGAGTTTGGAGGGAGCAAACGCAATGTTGACACGGAGATTTTTGGCGTGGTTCCGATAGGTGGTGCTATCGTACATCCACGTTGATGGAGACTTCAACCCACAAAGGGTAACGGTTGCGCGAGTCCACGGAGGGCTCCACCCACGAAGCGTCCACGAAGAAGCAACCTTGTCTATCCCACCATGGCCATCACCCACGAAGGACTTGCCTCACTAGGGTAGATCTTCATGAAGTAGGCGATCTCCTTGCCCATACAAACTCCTTGGTTCAACTCCACAATCTTGACGGAGGCTCCCAAGTGACACCTAACCAATCTAGGAGACACCACTCTCCAAAAGGTAATAGATGGTGTGATGATGATGAACTCCTTGCTCTTGTGCTTCAAATGATAGTCTCCCCAACACTCAACTCTCTCTCATAGGATTGGATTTGGTGGAAAGATGATTTGTGTGGAAAGCAACTTGGGGAAGGCTAGAGATCAAGATTCATATGGTAGGATTGGAATATCTTGGCCTCAACACATGAGTAGGTGGTTCTCTCTTAGAAAATGAATGATGGAAGTGAAGGCATGTTCTGATGGCTTTCTCCATGAATGAAGAGAGGGTGGAGGGGTATATATAGCCTCCACACAAAATCTTACCGTTACACACAATTCACCAAACTCGGTGGGACCGAATCGTGAAACTCGGTCAGACCAATTTAGTTCATAATGTGACTGTTAGGCATTTCGGTGGGACCAACATGACAACTCGGTAGGACCGATTTCATTAGGGTTAGGGCATAACATAATCTCGGTGAGACCAATTACACAAACTCGGTGGGACCGACTTTGATAATAAGATAACCAGAGAGTTGGTCAGGCAAACTCGATGGGACCGATTCGCTCATCTCAGTGGGACTGAAACGTTACGAAAGGGAAATAGGGAGTTTGCATTGCGAACTCGGTGGGATCGATCGCTCATCTCGGTTAGACCGAAACATTACGAAGGGAAACAAGGAGTTTGCAATCCCATCTCGGTGAGACCGAGATCCCTATCGGTGAGACCGAAGTGACTAGGGTTTCTGGCAGTGGCTATGTCAAATGAACTCGGTGGCGCCGGATGGATCAAATCGGTAGGGCCGAGTTTGACTTTTGGTTTGGGACGTATGTGGATATGAGAAAATGGTTGAGGGCTTTGGAGCATGTCACTAAGCATTTTGAGCAAGCAATCCATTAAGCAACACCTCATATCCTTTTAATAGTATTGGCTTTTCCTATAGACTCAATGTGATCTTGGATCACTAAAAGTAAAATGTAGAGTCTTGAGCTTTTAGAGCTTGAGCCAATCCTTTGTCCTTAGCATTTTGAGGGGTCCACATTCCTAATCCATGCCATGCCAAACATTGAACTTTCCTGAAATATTCATCTTGAAATGGCATTAGTTCAATGAGCTATATGTTGTTAATCATTACCAAAACCACCCAGGGATAGTTGCACTTTCAATCTCCCCCTTTTTGGTAATTGATGACAACATATAGATCAAAGCTTCGACAAATGATAATAAGATTTAAATACATCGTCTCTTTGAGAAGTATGTGATAAGCAAGAGCTCCCCCTAAATCTGTGCATTATTTAAGATTTGCTTTTGAATGCAAATGCACAATCGATTAGTATCATGGGTTACTCTTCCATGTCACATACATCTTGGTGGAGCGCTCAAAATGATAGCAATTAAAAGCATGCACTCATCACCAAGCAAAGTGAATGATCATATAGGTATATAAGAAATAATATCATCCAAACACACATTAAAGTAGCATATGATCAAACACATGATCATTCAAGTATCTCACACAAGGACATAAGGTTCAAACAAGCACACAATAAAGTTCAACCAAATAAAGTAGCACGAGAGACAAAAAGCAACACTCTCTCGAAGCCTATGATCTATACATATTTCTCCCCCTTTGGCAACAAGCTACCAAAAAGTTCAAATATGCATAGTGCTATGCATCTCTCAGGATTGGTCTCCGTGAGGTGGTGTAGAGATGACTCAAAGGACTAAGGCTTCAGTCAATGTAGCTGGAGCTAGTGAAGTGGCTGCTGGAGGTGGCACTGAAGTTGTAGCTACTGGTGCAGATGTAGTAGCTCCAGTATCAGGTACTAGCATTGTAGCTGACCTCATGCCTCTTGGCACTCGCTGAAAAGCTTCTGTAGTTGCCTTTCCTTTCTTCTCCTCTGCTTCCTCCTAGAGCTGCTCAACTACTATCTGTATCTCAGTGACTTTCATATCAAGATCATAGAATTTTTGTTCAATGATCCTCTCCAAGCTCTCCTGATTCTGAGTCAGGGTGGCCAAGCCCTTCTCAATCCTCAAGGTAGATTGGATCAGAAATCCAAGTTGCTCTTGTTTGTTCTTCAAGAACACTTGAGATGCCTCTTCAACACTTGGCATATTTGCAGCTTTTTCTGCCCTTGCCTTTGCTCTCTTCTCGTGTGCTTGCACTGATGAAGGATCATCCTCATCCATTACAACTGTGTTGTCTTCAAAGTCTGGCTTGAGAGGTAAGTGCTCCTTGTCCAACAAATAAGTTCATGTGCCCATCTTTGAGATGAGCACCTGAATTTGTGGAGCATACCCACAAGACCTTTTCTGATCAGTGGCTATCCTTTTGATTGTCTCTACAATCAGACTCATGACTTGAATTTTTGAGGGACATCAAAAAAGTGCAGCAAGTTGATTGAATGTCCTCTTATCATCCTATGATCTCCAGATTTGGGCAATAGAGTATGCCCCAAGATGGTATTGATTGTAGGCAGACTAGACAACAAGTATTTCACTGAGCCCAACTTATCAGTTTCTGTGGCTTCATCAGGAATTTCCTTGTACATACTTGCCATGGAGTTGTGGTCTTTCTTCTTCTTGGCATACACGTCCAAATCATCCTCATGGTCTTCTGGAGCATTGATCAACTTGGCCCATTCATCAACAGTTGACTGGTACCTTGTACCTTCAGACATCCACACTATCCTTCCATCTGGATAGAAATGAGCAGTGGAGTAGAATTGCATGATTAGCTCATCATTCCATTTGGTGAGCTTCTGTCCAACAAACTTGTCAACTCCACAAGCTTTGAAACTGTCATATACACCTGGAAAGTGATCTTCATTCTCTTTGATGTATGTCCAGTCAACCCATCTCATATCACAGACAATTGGCTTCTTGTCAAGCAGAATGGTCTCATAGAAGTCTTCTGTTCTTTGGTGTGGAACCTGTAGTCCACAGGAGTTCTCCTTCTCACAGCATAAGGATCATTCTTCCTCCAAAGTCTCAGACCTGCATCCTTCCTAATGTTCATGTCCTCTGCCACTGGACGAGTGTCATTATGGTCTGTAATCTTTGGTTTGAGCTTTCTCAGCACTTGGGCTTCAACATCTTCTTCTTCAACTTCAGGCACTGGGGCCTTGTTCTTCTCTTTAGCTGGGATGTTTCTGGTGCTTCTCTTGGGTGCAGACTTGGTGGTTTGAGGAGCAGCTTTGGGAGCTGCTTTGGGCTTAGAAGCAGCCCCTGACTTGATTGCATCTCCCATAAGATTTTGAGACTTGGGTGCTGGTGCAGCATCCTGTTCCACTTCATCTTCTGAATCTCTCACAATAGTTGACTTTTCAAGAACTTTTGCAGTTGTGGTTCTTGCCCTCTTCTTCTTCTTCTGGCCATCTCCAACTGCCTCACCATCATCTGATTCTGATGTGAATTTCATAGTTTCTCCTATTGCAACTTTCTTTGGCTTGTATGTTGGGACTCTCCTTGCTGGTGCCTTCTTGTTCATACCAGTCTTTGTTGTAGCAGCAGTGCCATACTCTTTCTTCATCACTTTCTTCTTTGAGGTGGCTTCATCCTCAACAGCAATATAATCCTCATCCTCGGAGTCTGAGGTTCTCTTCTTCCTTGCTCTAGTGGATGCCTTGGGCAAGTTACTTGGTGTGCTCCTGCTGCCCTCATCATAGCTGCTTGAGGTACTAGTGCCCTCACTCATTTGCACTTGCTCTTCAGACTTATTCTGGCTATCATTCTGGTCAGGCATCTTGGCAGGCAAACTGACAGCAAACCCTGTGAATAGATATAGACGAGGGTAGATGAGAATCACAAAGTGTAGAGATTTTTGCAAAACAAATGAGCCAAAAACTTAGTTTTAGTTCTCTACTAAAATGATTTCGGAGCTACCGAATTGATAAACTCGGTGATACCGAAGCAATATTTGGAACCTAAGCTAGTGAACTCGGTCATACCGAGTCACAGTTCGGTGGCACCGAGATTGCTAGGGTTTCACAAAGAATTGAACTCGGTCACACCGATTTGCAGTTTTTGGTCAGACCGAAAAGCACATGTGCAATGGCCTAAGCCAAAATGGTGAGACTGATTCCTACAATTCGATCTGTCCGGGATGAGTTCAGCGTCGAGCTAACCCTAAATTTTCGAATCAAACTTAACCTGAGGAATTTTTCTCTGGATAGATTGATTTCATACGTGGCAAGAATCATGGAATTGACCTTGTGCTTCGAATCGGAGGTAAAAAGAGAGCACAAGGAGTCGAACACATACCCTAGTTCGGTGGGTGTTTGCTACGGCGGCAACGGCGGAGCAGATTCCATTGATGGTGACAGAAACCAGCGGCGGGAGGTCACTGGCGGCAAGGAGGCGATCCAGAGACCTGAGGAGGCAGAGCAGGATATGTGCGGGCTGAGGGGTTTTGAAGAAATTTCCAAAATCTCACCCGTGGGTATATATATCCCGACCCTGTCGATGTGACCGACTGGAATAACTCGGTGGCACCGAGATGCAGAATAGCAAGCGGTTACTGTAACTAGGTGTGACCAAAATGTTCAAATCGGTTGCACCGAGATGAAACCCTAGATCAACTTAGTGAACTCAGTGTGACCGAAATGGATGACTCAGTCATACCGAAATGCACAAAGAGGTTTTGGAAGTTTAAGTCTATGATGAATCGGGGACTCCGAGTGCTCCTCACACAGAGTGGTTCAAATCTGACTTGATCAAACTTTGTGATGTAGCATGAATAGAGTTTGAGACGAGAAAAGCATAAATATCTAGAGAAGGTTCTTAGGCATTCTTGTCCATCCACTTGGCAAAAAGAGAAAGAGCCAAACAATCAAAGCAACAAGTGGATGTCCTCGAATGAGTAAAATATGCAACCATCATGCTCACACAATAAAATGGCAAATGAAATATGTGGCAAAGCATGCACAAACACTTTAGCATCTATCAAGCAATTTGTGATGACTAGGTCATCTATATATGAGTATATTGACTTAGGAGTCCAATGAGAACATTTGATCATAGGTAATACTCATCGTTTAAGCACAAGTGGGGTTACCACTTTTACATAAAGCATTGTCGTGTTCACACCATTAGAGTTGCTTTAGCTTAAGTCTTAGAGTAAAGCTCCCCCTAGATGTGATATCCCCCCTAAGAGGGATGAACTAACCTTGGGTTTTGTCGATGATGACTTCATGTAGGTGTTGAATATGTGGATGCTCAATGTTGATGTAGATCATTCGGAGCAATCCATTGGAGTGAGTTGCACTTTCAATACCTACACGGGTTAGTCCCACAAGGAACAAACAAGGATATCCATAGACATAGAATGATGTTCACACAAGATGATGTCCATGAAAGCATTAGGTTACCTTGTCCCTTGTCTTACCAACAAGAGGGTTTGTGACTCCTTGAACTAGTGCAAGATGTGGAAGTTGTTTGCACTTATTCTTGCCAAAATGATATGAGTGAAGTGTGTTGGCGGAGTCACCCTCAATAACTCTCTAGTTCTTCTTCTTCGGGATCCACATCATCTTGATGGGAATCTTTGGGGTTGTAGTCATACTTGATGAAGTAGAACTTGATGTAGTCTTGGGAACCCACTTGACCAAGGCCTTGGGAGCTTCTTCAAATGCATCAATCTCCTTTTGAACCTTATCCTTGCCTTTTTGCTTGTGGTCTTGTGGTGGAAGATCATATTGAGCTTGTGTCCCTTGGAAAGAAGTAGGATCATACTTCTCTTGTTGAGGAACAAACTTCGTCTTGGGGTATTGATCTTCTTCCCACTCAACTCCATTGGCATTGAACCTTCATTCAAAACCAACACCTTGATTCTTCCGGTGCCTTCCTTGCTTGCGTACAATTTCCTCAAATTGCTTACTTCCGGCAAGGCTCTTGTAAACAACTTTCTCTATAATTCCCTTCAATAAGCTATTTTATTTCTCAAGTGTAACTTGGCTAAGAGAATCATTAGTGGAATCAAGAGAACTACTAGAAGCAACAATATTGGATTTAACATGATTATTGGTACTACTAGAAGAAGAATCTTTCTTACTTTTGTTGCTAGATTTAACTTGTGGCATGTAAGTAGACAAGAGTAAACGCTTGGCAATGTAAAAAGAACTTTTCTTGCAAAGATCATCATTTATTGCCTTTAAAAACTCATGTTCTTGCTCTAGGTTGAGCTTTTCAAAGCGTAACTTCTCATGAGTCTTTAAAAGTTGTCGATGATCTTCCAAGGTAGTTTCATGAGCTAACTTAATAGTATTTAGCTCTTTAGTTAGACGCTCAATCTTCTCCTTATCATTGTCATTCGTTTCATCTTGATTAGCGTGATTAATTGACGTTTCATCATAGTATTCATCACTAGAGTTGTCAACAAGCAAATCATCATCACCTAGCAAGTCATCTTCATCACTATTGAAATCAACATACTTGGGGTGTGTTACCTTTGGGCCTTTAGACATGAAGCATCTTCCAATTCCTTCATTTGGTGAGTCAAATATGTCATAGGAGTTGGTTGACAAAAGTGCTAGACCGGCAACACCTTCATCTTGAGTATATTCGGAGTCGGGGTGATAACTTCTTTTGGAGTGATGGTCGGAGTCGGAGCCGGATACCCATTCACCAACATGAGCTTGATATCTTCATTTTGTGTAGCTCTTTGATGATTTGTCCTTCCTTTTTGAATCCTTGCTTCTCCGGGAGGTCTTCGTTCATAACGATCATCTCTACTCCTTCTCTGTCTTGGCGGTGATTCTTCTCTTCTACTTCTTCTTTTAGGTGAATCTTCTCTCCTTTTGTAGGGAGCCGTACACTCATTGGAGTAGTGTCCGGGTCTTCCACAATTGTAGCAATTATGTTCACGACTCGAAGATCTTTTGTCATTGTAGGACCTTGACTTGGAACTTCTTTCCTTGCTTCTACTCTTGTAGAGCTTATTGAAGTTCTTTACCATTAGGCTCAATTCTTCATTGAAGGTCTGTTTCTCACTTGATGATGTAGGAGCATCACATGAGGCTTTGTAAGCACCACTTGACTTGTTGTGAAGCTCTTCTTTATCCTTGAGTGACATCTCATGAGCAAAAATTCTTCCAATGACTTCTGTTGGCTTGAGATCTTTGTAATTGGGCATCATTTGGATCAATGTGCACACGGTATCATATTTTCCATCCAAGGCTCTTAGGATCTTCTTGATGATGAATCTATTGGTCATCTCTTCACTTCCTAAGCCGGCAATCTCATTTGTGATGAGAGCAAGCCTAAAGTACATTTCAGCGACACCTTCACCATCCTTCATTTTGAACTTGTCAAGTTGACTTTGAAGCACATCCAATTTGGATTCCTTGACGGAGTCAGTACCTTCATGCATATCAATCAAATTATCCCAAATTTCCTTTGCATTGTCAATATGGTTGATTTTGCTGAATTCTTCGGGGCACAATCCGTTGAAGAGAATATCACAAGCTTGAGTGTTGTATTGCAGCATCTTCAACTCTTTCGCGGTAGCTTCACGGTTCGATTCTCTCCAATCAAAGAATTCACCTTGCAAGCCAATACACACAATAGCCCAAACGGCAGGGTTATGTCCAAGAATATGCATTTCCATCTTATGCTTCCAACTAGCAAAATTAGTACCATCAAAGTAAGGACCTCTACAGTGGTAATTTCCCTCGCTAGACGCCATACTCTCCTAGGTTGTGAAACCAAGGCTATGATCACCAAAAGCTATGGAAATCAAGGAAAATGGAGACCATAGCTCTGATACCACTTGTAGGATCGAAAGTATGTCTAGAGGGGGGGGTGATTAGACTACTTGACCAAATAAAAATCTAGCCTTTTCCCAATTTTAAGTCTTGGCAGATTTTTGCAACTTAGCACAAGTCAAGCAATCAACCTACACATGCCATTCTAAGAGTATAGCAACGAAATGTAAAACATTGCATATGAAGGTAAAGGGAAGGAGTTTGGAGGGAGCAAACGCAATGTTGACACGGAGATTTTTGGCGTGGTTCCGATAGGTGGTGCTATCGTACATCCACGTTGATGGAGACTTCAACCCACAAAGGGTAACGGTTGCGCGAGTCCACGGAGGGCTCCACCCACGAAGCGTCCATGAAGAAGCAACCTTGTCTATCCCACCATGGCCATCACCCACGAAGGACTTGCCTCACTAGGGTAGATCTTCATGAAGTAGGCGATCTCCTTGCCCATACAAACTCCTTGGTTCAACTCCACAATCTTGACGGAGGCTCCCAAGTGACACCTAACCAATCTAGGAGACACCACTCTCCAAAAGGTAATAGATGGTGTGTTGATGATGAACTCCTTGCTCTTGTGCTTCGAATGATGGTATGCCCAACACTCAACTCTCTCTCATAGGATTGGATTTGGTGGAAAGATGATTTGAGTGGAAAGCAACTTGGGGAAGGCTAGAGATCAAGATTCATATGGTAGGATTAGAATATCTTGGCCTCAACACATGAGTAGGTGGTTCTCTCTCAGAAAATGAATGCTGGAAGTGAAGGCATGTTCTGATGGCTTTCTCCATGAATGAAGAGAGGGTGGAGGGATTTATATAGCCTCCACACAAAATCTAACCGTTACACACAATTCACCAAACTCGATGGGAACGAACCGTGAGACTCGGTCAGACCGATTTAGTTCATAATGCGTCCGTTAGGCATTTTGGTCGGACCAACATTGAAGGAAATATGCCCTAGAGGCAATAATAAAGTTATTATTTATTTCCTTATAATCATGATAAATGTTTATTATTCATGCTAGAATTGTATTTACCGGAAACATAATACATGTGTGAATACATAGACAAACATAGTGTCACTAGTATGCCTCTACTTGACTAGCTCGTTAATCAAAGATGGTTATGTTTCCTAACCATGAACAAAGAGTTGTTATTTGATTAACGAGGTCACATCATTAGTAGAATGATTTGATTGACATGACCCATTCCATTAGCTTAGCACCCGATCGTTTAGTATGTTGCTATTGCTTTCTTCATGACTTATACATGTTCCTATGACTATGAGATTATGCAACTTCCGTTTACCGGAGGAACACTTTGGGTACTACCAAACGTCACAACGTAACTGGGTGATTATAAAGGAGTACTACAGGTGTCTCCAATGGTCGATGTTGGGTTGGCGTATTTCGAGATTAGGATTTGTCACTCCGATTGTCGGAGAGGTATCTCTGGGCCCTCTCGGTAATACACATCACATAAGCCTTGCAAGCATTACAACTAATATGTTAGTTGTGAGATGATGTATTACGGAACGAGTAAAGAGACTTGCCGGTAACGAGATTGAACTAGGTATTGGATACCGACGATCGAATCTCGGGCAAGTAACATACCGATGACAAAGGGAACAACGTATGTTGTTATGAGGTCTGACCGATAAAGATCTTCGTAGAATATGTAGGAGCCAATATGGGCATCCAGGTCCCGCTATTGGTTATTGACCGGAGACGTGTCTCGGTCATGTCTACATTGTTCTCGAACCCGTAGGGTCCGCACGCTTAAGGTTACGATGACAGTTATATTATGAGTTTATGCATTTTGATGTACCGAAGGTTGTTCGGAGTCCTGGATGTGATCACGGACATGACGAGGAGTCTCGAAATGGTCGAGACGTAAAGATTGATATATTGGAAGCCTATATTTGGATATCGGAAGTGTTCCGGGTGAAATCGGGATTTTTCCGGAATACCGGGAGGGTTACCGGAACCCCCCGGGAGCTATTTGGGCCATAGTGGGCCTTAGTGGAAAAGAGAAGGGGCTGCCCTAGTTGGGCTACGCGCCCCCCCTTCCCCTAGTCCTATTAGGACTAGGAGAGGTGGCCGGCCCCCTCCTCCTCTTTTCCCCTCCGAGGAATCCTAGTTGGACTAGGATTGGAGGGGGAATCCTACTCCCAGAGGGAGTAGGACTCTCCTGCGCCTCCCCCCCTTGGCCGGCCAGCCTCCCCTCCTCTCCTCCTTTATATACGGAGGCAGGGGCACCTCTAAACACACAAGTTGACACAAGTTGATCCACGTGATCGATTCCTTAGCCGTGTGCGGTGCCCCCTGCCACCATATTCCTCGATAATACTGTAGCGGAGTTTAGGCGAAGCCCTGCTGCTGTAGTTCATCAAGATCGTCACCACGCCGTCGTGCTGACGAAACTCTTCCCCGACACTTTGCTGGATCGGAGTCCGGGGATCGTCATCGAGCTGAACGTGTGCTCGAACTCGGAGGTGCCGTAGTTTCGGTGCTTGATCGGTTGGATCGTGAAGACGTACGACTACTTCCTCTACGTCGTGTCATCGCTTCCGCAGTCGGTCTGCGTTGGGTACGTAGACAACACTCTCCTCTCGTTGCTATGCATCACATGATCCTGTGTGCGCGTAGGAAAATTTTTGAAATTACTACGAAACCTAACAAGAACATCCTAAAATACCTGAAAAGGACTAAGGATATGTTTCTCGTATATGGAGGTGACAAAGAGCTCACCGTAAAAGGTTACGTTGATGCAAGCTTTGACACTGATCCGGACGATTCTAAATCGCAAACCGGATACGTGTTTACATTAAACGGTGGAGCTGTCAGTTGGTGCAGTTCTAAACAAAGCGTTGTAGCGGGATCTACATGTGAAGCGGAATACATAGCTGCTTCGGAAGCAGCAAATGAAGGAGTCTGGATGAAGGAGTTCATATCCGATCTAGGTGTCATACCTAGTGCATCGGGTCCAATGAAAATCTTTTGTGACAATACTGGTGCAATTGCCTTGGCAAAGGAATCCAGATTTCACAAAAGGACCAAACACATCAAGAGACGCTTCAACTCCATCCGGGATCTAGTCCAGGTGGGAGACATAGAGATTTGCAAGATACATACGGATCTGAATGTTGCAGACCCGTTGACTAAGCCTCTTCCACGAGCAAAACATGATCAGCACCAAAGCTCCATGGGTGTTAGATTCATTACAGTGTAATCTAGATTATTGACTCTAGTGCAAGTGGGAGACTGAAGGAAATATGCCCTAGAGGCAATAATAAAGTTATTATTTATTTCCTTATAATCATGATAAATGTTTATTATTTATGCTAGAATTGTATTTACCGGAAACATAATACATGTGTGAATACATAGACAAACAGAGTGTCACTAGTATGCCTCTACTTGACTAGCTCGTTAATCAAAGATGGTTATGTTTCCTAACCATGAACAATGAGTTGTTATTTGATTAACGAGGTCACATCATTAGTAGAATGATCTGATTGACATGACCCATTCCATTAGCTTAGCACCCGATCGTTTAGTATGTTGCTATTGCTTTCTTCATGACTTATACATGTTCCTATGACTATGAGATTATGCAACTCCCGTTTACCGGAGGAACACTTTGGGTACTACCAAACGTCACAACGTAACTGGGTGATTATAAAGGAGTACTACAGGTGTCTCCAATGGTCGATGTTGGGTTGGCATATTTCGAGATTAGGATTTGTCACTCCGATTGTCGGAGAGGTATCTCTGGGCCCTCTCGGTAATACACATCACATAAAGCCTTGCAAGCATTACAACTAATATGTTAGTTGTGAGATGATGTATTACGGAACGAGTAAAGAGACTTGCCGGTAACGAGATTGAACTAGGTATTGGATACCGACGATCGAATCTCGGGCAAGTAACATACCGATGACAAAGGGAACAACGTATGTTGTTATGCGGTCTGACCGATAAAGATCTTCGTAGAATATGTAGGAGCCAATATGGGCATCCAGGTCCCACTATTGGTTATTGACCAGAGACATGTCTCGGTCATGTCTACATTGTTCTCGAACCCGTAGGGTCCGCACGCTTAAGGTTACGATGACAGTTATATTATGAGTTTATGCATTTTGATGTACCGAAGGTTGTTCGGAGTCCCGGATGTGATCACGGACATGACGAGGAGTCTCGAAATGGTCGAGACATAAAGATTGATATATTGGAAGCCTATGTTTGGACATCGGAAGTGTTCCGGGTGAAATCGGGATTTTACCGGGTTACCGGGAGGTTACCGGAACCCCCCGGGAACCACATGGGCCTTCATGGGCCTTAGTGGAAAGGAGAAAGGGGCAGCCCAAGGGGGCTGCGCGCCTCTCCCCTTCCCCTAGTCCTATTAGGACTAGGAGAGGTGGCCGGCCACCCCTCTCCCTCTTTCCCCCTTGGGAATCCTAGTTGGAATAGGATTGGAGGGGAGTCCTACTCCCGGTAGGAGTAGGACTCCTCCTGCGCCTCCTCCTCCTGGCCGGCGCACCCTCCCCCCTTGGCTCCTTTATATACTGAGGCAGGGGCACCTCTAAACACACAAGTTGACACAAGTTGATCCACGTGATCGATTCCTTAGCCGTGTGCGGTGCCCCCTGCCACCATATTCCTCGATAATACTGTAGCGGAGTTTAGGCGAAGCCCTGCTGCTGTAGTTCATCAAGATCGTCACCATGCCGTCGTGCTGACGAAACTCTTCCCCGACACTTTGCTGGATCGGAGTCCGGGGATCGTCATCGAGCTGAATGTGTGCTCGAACTCGGAGGTGTCGTAGTTTCGGTGCTTGATCGGTTGGATTGTGAAGATGTACGACTACTTCTTCTACGTCGTGTCATCGCTTCCGCAGTCGGTCTGCGTTGGGTACGTAGACAACGCTCTCCTCTCGTTGCTATGCATCACATGATCTTGCGTGTGCGTAGGAAATTTTTTGAAATTACTACGAAACCCAACAGTGGCATCCGAGCCTAGGTTAATGATGTTGATGTTATATGCACGAGTAGAACACAAGTGAGTTGTGGACGATACAAGTCATACTGCCTACCAGCATGTCATATTTTGGTTCGGCGGTATTGTTGGACGAGACGACCCGGACCAACCTTACGCGTACGCTTACGCGAGACCGGTTCCCTCGACGTGCTTTGCACAGAGATGGCTTGCGGGCGACTGCCTCTCCAACTTTAGTTGAACCAAGTATGGCTACGCCCGGTCCTTGCGAAGGTTAAAACGGAGTCTATTTGACAAACTATCGTTGTGGTTTTGATGCGTAGGTGAGATTGGTTCTTACTTAAGCCCGTAGCAGCCACGTAAAACATGCAACAACAAAGTAGAGGACGTCTAACTTGTTTTTGCAGGGCATGTTGTGATGTGATATGGTCAAAGCATGATGCTGAATTTTATTGTATGAGATGATCATGTTTTGTAACCGAGTTATCGGCAACTGGCAGGAGCCATATGGTTGTCGCTTTATTGTATGCAATGCAATCGCGATGTAATGCTTTACTTTATTACTAAACGGTAGTGATAGTCGTGGAAGCATAAGATTGGCGAGACGACAACGATGCTACGATGGAGATCAAGGTGTCGCGCCGGTGACGATGGTGATCATGACGGTGCTTCGGAGATGGAGATCACAAGCACGAGATGATGATGGCCATATCATATCACTTATATTGATTGCATGTGATGTTTATCTTTTTATGCATCTTATCTTGCTTTGATTGACGGTAGCATTATAAGATGATCTCTCACTAAATTATCAAGAAGTGTTCTCCCTGAGTATGCACCGTTGCCAAAGTTCGTCGTGCCCAGACACCACGTGATGATCGGGTGTGATAAGCTCTACGTCCATCTACAACGGGTGCAAGCCAGTTTTGCACACGCAGAATACTCAGGTTAAACTTGACGAGCCTAGCATATGCAGATATGGCCTCGGAACACGGAGACCGAAAGGTCGAGCGTGAATCATATAGTAGATATGATCAACATAACGATGTTCACCATTGAAAACTACTCCATCTCACGTGATGATCGGTCATGGTTTAGTTGATTTGGATCACGTGATCACTTAGAGGATTAGAGGGATGTCTGTCTAAGTGGGAGTTCTTAAGTAATATGATTAATTGAACTTAAATTTATCATGAACTTAGTCCTGATAGTATTTTGCAAATTATGTTGTAAAATCAATAGCTCGCGTTGTTGCTTCCCTGTGTTTATTTTGATATGTTCCTAGAGAAAATTGTGTTGAAAAATGTTAGTAGCAATGTTGCGGATTTGATCCGTGATTTGAGGTTAAATCCTCATTGCTGCACAGAAGAATTGTGTCCTTAATGCACCGCTAGGTGACGGACCTATTGCAGGAGCAAATGCAGACGTTATGAACGTTTGGCTAGCTCAATATGATGACTACTTGATAGTTTAAGTGCACCATGCTTAACGGCTTAGAATCGGGACTTCAAAGACGTTTTGAATGTCATGGACCATATGAGATGTTCCAGGAGTTGAAGCTAATATTTCAAGCAAATACCCGAGTTGAGAGATATGAAGTCTCCAACAAAGTTCTATAGCTAAAAGATGGAGGAGAATCGCTCAACTAGTGAGCATGTGCTCAGATTGTCTGAGTACTACAATCGCTTGAATCAAGTGGGAGTTAATCTTCCAGATAAGATAGTGATTGACAGAATTCTCTAGTCACCATCACCAAGTTAGTAGAACTTCGTGATGAACTATGACATGCAAGGGATAACGGAAACGATTCCCAAGCTCTTCATAATGCGGAAATTGACGAAGGTAGAAATCGAGAAAAACATCAAGTGTTGATGGTAGACAAGACCACTAGTTTCAAGAAAAGGGGCAGAAGGAAGAAGGGGAACTTCAAGAAGAACAGCAAGCAAGTTGCTGCTCAAGTGAAGAAGCCCAAGTCTGATCCTAAGCCTGAGACTAAGTGTTTCTACTGCAAAGGGACTGGTCACTGGAAGCGGATCTACCCCAAGTGATTGGCGGATAAGAAGGATGGCAAAGTGAACATAAGTATATTTGATATACATGTTATTGATGTGTACTTTACTAGTGTTTATCGCAAACCCTCAGTATTTGATACTAGTTCAGTTGCTAAGATTAGTAACTCGAAACGGGAGTTGCAGAATAAACAGAGACTAGTTAAGGGTGAAGTGACGATGTGTGTTGGAAGTGGTTCCAAGATTGATATGATCATCGTCGCACACTCCCTATACTTTCGGGATTAGTGTTGAACCTGAATAAGTGTTATTTGGTGTTGGCGTTGAGCATGAATATGATTTGATCATATTTATTGTTATAACTGTTATTCATTTAAGTAAGAGAATAAATTGTTGTTCTGTTTACATGAATGAAACCTTATATGGTTACACACCCGATGAAAAATAGTTCGTTGGATCTCGATCATAGTGATACACATAATCATAATATTGAAACCAAAAGATGCAAAGTTAATAATGATAAGTGCAACTTGTTTGTAGCACTGCCGTTTAGGTCATATTGGTGTAAAGCGCATGAAGAAACTCCATACTGATGGGCTTTTGGAATCACTTGATTATGAATCAGTTGATGCTTGCGAACCATGCCTCATGGGCAAGATGACTAAGACTCTGTTCTTCGGAACAATGGAGCGAGCAATAGATTTGTTGAAAATCATACATACTGATGTATGTGGTCCGATGAATATTGAGGCTCGCGACAGGTATCATTATTTTCTGATCTTCACAGATGATTTGAGCAGATATGAGTATATCTACTTGATGAAACATAAGTCTGAAACATTTGAAAAGTTCAAAGAATTTCAGAGTGAAGTGAAAAATCATCGTAACAAGAAAATAAAAGTTTCTACGATCTGATCGTAGAGAAGAGTATTTGAGTTACGAGTTTGGCCTTCAGTTAAAAACAATGTGAAATAGTTTCACTACTCATGCCACCTAGAACACCACAATGTAATGGTGTGTCTGAACGTCATAACCGTACTTTATTAGATATGGTGCGATCTATGATGTGTCTTACCGATCTACCACTATCGTTTTGGGGTTATGCATTAGAGACAAATGCATTCACGTTAAATAGGGCACCATCTAAATCCGTTGAGACGACACCGTGTGAACTATGGTTTGGCAAGAAACCTAAGCTGTCGTTTCTTAAATTTGGGGTTGCGATGCTTATATATGAAAAGTTTCATCCTGATAAGCTCAAACTCAAATCGGAGAAGTGCGTCTTCATAGGATATCCAAAGGAAACTATTGGATACACCTTCTATCACAGATCCGAAAGGCAAGACTTTTGTTGCTAAATTCGGAAACTTTTTGGAGAAGGAGCTTCTCTCAAAAGAAGTGAGTGGGAGGAAAGTAGAACTTGACGAGGTAACTGTACCTGCTCCCTTATTGGAAAGTAGTACATCACAGAAAACTGTTTCTGTGACACCTACACCAGTTAGTGAGGAAGCTAATGATGATGATCATCAAACTTCAGATCAAGTTACTACCAAACCTCGTAGGTCTTCCAGAGTAAGATCCGCACCAGAGTGGTACGGTAATCATGTTTTGGAAGTCATGTTACTAGACCATGATGAACCTACGAACTATGAGGAAGCAATGATGAGCCCAGATTCCGCGAAATGGTTTGAGGCCATGAAATCTGAGATATGATCCATGTATGAGAACAAAGTTTGGACTTTGGTTGACTTGCCTGATGATCAGCAAGCAATTGAGAATAAATGGATCTTCAAGAGGAAGATGGTCGCTGATAGTAGTGTTACTATCTACAAAGCTAGAATTGTCGCAAAAAGGTTTTCGACAAAGTTCAAGGTGTTGACTACGATGAGATTTTCTCACTCGTATCTATGCTTAAGTCTGTCCGAATCATGTTAGCAATTGCCGCATTTTATGAAATCTGGCAAATGGATAAACAAAACTGCATTCCTTAATGGATTTATTAAAAGTTGTATATGATGCAACAGAAGGTTTTGTCAATCCGAAAGGTACTAACAAAATGTGCAAGCTCCAGTGATCCATCTATGGACTGGTGCAAGAATCTCGGAGTTGGAATATACGCTTTGATGAGTTGATCAAAGCATATAGTTTTATACAGACTTGCGGTGAAGCCTGTATTTACAAGAAAGTGAGTGGGAGCACTACAGCATTTCTGATAAAGTATATGTGAATGACATATTGTTGATCAGAAATAATGTAGAATTATTCTGTAAAGCATAAAGGAGTGTTTGAAAGGAGTTTTTCAAATAAAGACTTCGGTAAAGCTGCTTACATATTGAGTATCAAGATTTATAGAGATAGATCAAGACACTTGATAAGTTTTTCCAATGAGTACATACCTAGACAAGATTTTGAAATAGTTCAAAATGGAACAGTCAAAGAAGGAGTTCTTACCTGTGTTGCAAGGTGTGAAATTGAGTAAGACTCAAGACCCGACCATGGCAGAAAATAGAAACAGAATGAAATATCATTCCCTATGCCTCAGTCATAGGTTCTATAAAGTATGCTATGCTGTGAACCAGACATATTGTATACCTTGCTCTGAGTTTGGCAAGGGAATACAATTTTGATCTAATAGTAGATCACTGGACAGCGGTCAAGAATATCCTTAGTAAGGACTAAGGAGATGTTTCTCGATTATGGAGGTGATAAAAGAGTTTGTTGTAAAAGTTACATCAGTGCAAACTTTTACACTGATCCAGATGACTCTAAGTCTCAATCTGGATACATATTGAAAGTGGGAGCAATTAGCTAGAGTAGCTCCGTACAGAGCATTGTAGACATAGAATATTTGCAAAATACATACGGTTCTAAATGTGACAGACCCGTTGACTAAGCTTCTCTCACGAGCAAAACATGATCACACCTTAGTACTCTTTGGGTGTTAATCACATAAGCGATGTGAACTAGATTATTGACTCTAGTAAAAACCCTTTGGGTGTTGGTCACATGACGATGTGAACTATGGGTGTTAATCATATACAGATATGAATATTGGTGTTAAATCACATGGTGATGTGAACTAGATTATTGACTCTAGTGCAAGTGGGAGACTGAAGGAAATATGCCCTAGAGGCAATAATAAAGTTATTATTTATTTCCTTATAATCATGATAAATGTTTATTATTCATGCTAGAATTGTATTTACCGGAAACATAATACATGTGTGAATACATAGACAAACATAGTGTCACTAGTATGCCTCTACTTGACTAGCTCGTTAATCAAAGATGGTTATGTTTCCTAACCATGAACAAAGAGTTGTTATTTGATTAACGAGGTCACATCATTAGTAGAATGATTTGATTGACATGACCCATTCCATTAGCTTAGCACCCGATCGTTTAGTATGTTGCTATTGCTTTCTTCATGACTTATACATGTTCCTATGACTATGAGATTATGCAACTCCCGTTTACCGGAGGAACACTTTGGGTACTACCAAACGTCACAACGTAACTGGGTGATTATAAAGGAGTACTACAGGTGTCTCCAATGGTCGATGTTGGGTTGGCGTATTTCGAGATTAGGATTTGTCACTCCGATTGTCGGAGAGGTATCTCTGGGCCCTCTCGGTAATACACATCACATAAGCCTTGCAAGCATTACAACTAATATGTTAGTTGTGAGATGATGTATTACGGAACGAGTAAAGAGACTTGCCGGTAACGAGATTGAACTAGGTATTGGATACCGACGATCGAATCTCGGGCAAGTAACATACCGATGACAAAGGGAACAACGTATGTTGTTATGCGGTCTGACCGATAAAGATCTTCGTAGAATATGTAGGAGCCAATATGGGCATCCAGGTCCCGCTATTGGTTATTGACCAGAGACATGTCTCGGTCATGTCTACATTGTTCTCGAACCCGTAGGGTCCGCACGCTTAAGGTTACGATGACAGTTATATTATGAGTTTATGCATTTTGATGTACCGAAGGTTGTTCGGAGTCCCGGATGTGATCACGGACATGACGAGGAGTCTCGAAATGGTCGAGACATAAAGATTGATATATTGGAAGCCTATGTTTGGACATCGGAAGTGTTCCGGGTGAAATCGGGATTTTACCGGGTTACCGGGAGGTTACCGGAACCCCCCGGGAACCACATGGGCCTTCATGGGCCTTAGTGGAAAGGAGAAAGGGGCAGACCAAGGGGGCTGCGCGCCTCTCCCCTTCCCCTAGTCCTATTAGGACTAGGAGAGGTGGCCGGCCACCCCTCTCCCTCTTTCCCCCTTGGGAATCCTAGTTGGAATAGGATTGGAGGGGAGTCCTACTCCCGGTAGGAGTAGGACTCCTCCTGCGCCTCCTCCTCCTGGCCGGCGCACCCTCCCCCCCTTGGCTCCTTTATATACTGAGGCAGGGGCACCTCTAAACACACAAGTTGACACAAGTTGATCCACGTGATCGATTCCTTAGCCGTGTGCGGTGCCCCCTGCCACCATATTCCTCGATAATACTGTAGCGGAGTTTAGGCGAAGCCCTGCTGCTGTAGTTCATCAAGATCGTCACCACACCGTCGTGCTGACGAAACTCTTCCCCGACACTTTGCTGGATCGGAGTCCGGGGATCGTCATCGAGCTGAACGTGTGCTCGAACTCGGAGGTGCCGTAGTTTCGGTGCTTGATCGGTTGGATTGTGAAGACGTACGACTACTTCTTCTACGTCGTGTCATCGCTTCCGCAGTCGGTCTGCGTTGGGTACGTAGACAACGCTCTCCTCTCGTTGCTATGCATCACATGATCTTGCGTGTGCGTAGGAAATTTTTTGAAATTACTACGAAACCCAACAAACATGTCAACTCGGTGGGACCGATTTCATTAGGGTTAGGGCATAACATAATCTCGGTGAGACCGATTATACAAACTTGGTGGGACCGACTTTGATAATAATATAGCCAGAGAGTTGGTCAGGCAAACTCGGTGGGACCGATTCACTCATCTCGGTGGGACCTAAACGTTACGAAAGGGAAACAGGGAGTTTGCATTGCGGACTCGGTGGGACCGATCGCTCATCTCGGTTAGACCGAAACGTTACGAAGGGAAACAAAGAGTTTGCAATCCCATCTCGGTGAGACCGAGATCCCTATCGGTGAGACTGAAGTGACTAGGGTTTCTAGCAGTGGCTATGTCAAATGAACTCGGTGGCGCCAGATGGATCAAATCGGTGGGGCCGAGTTTGACTTTTGGTTTGGGACATATGTGGATATGAGAAAATGGTTGAGGGCTTTGGAGCATATCACTAAGCATTTTGAGTAAGCAAGCCATTAAGTAACACCTCATCCTCTTTTAATAGTATTGGCTTTTCCTATAGACTCAATGTGATCTTGGATCACTAAAAGTAAAATGTAGAGTCTTGAGCTTTTAGAGCTTGAGCCAATCCTTTGTCCTTAGCATTTTGAGGGGTCCACATTCCTAATCCATGCCATGCCAAACATTGAACTTTCCTGAAATATTCATCTTGAAATGGCATTAGTTCAATGAGCTATATGTTGTTAATCATTACCAAAACCACCCAGGGATAGTTGCACTTCCAGTATCGTTCCTGAAGGCTCTGTCGCAGTGTTCCCTCTTCTGTCATCTTGCTCCGGTTGAAAACATGATCTTCCGGATCGAGCAATGGTGGCTATCCGTGGTCGTATCCTTCTGGGAGGCACCGCTTTGGAGTCCTGGCTTCGTTGTTGTCCGACTCGCCTCTTTATTGCGGATGCTCATGGTGGAGGTCTCCATCGGCTCCAAGCGGTCTGACTTGCTCATCTGTAGTTTGCTTGGTCGTTAGTGGTGTGGTGTGTTGGTGCCCGACACCGTTGTATCTTGCCTTGGGTGTGTGTGTTCGGTGCGGTGGTGGTGTGTGTTTGTATTGGTCTCTCGGTTGTAACCAGTGATGGTTGCTTTATAATATAAAGCGGGGGAAACCCCTTTTCAGTAATCCCTTTTGGTAGAGTTGCTGAACTTATCTGCAATACCTTGGCGACTTGCTCTACTTACATGTGCCACATATGCGACCGCTGGTGCAACTGGGTTGGGCGAATATCGTGGCGCAGACACCCCACCTCCGGAAGCGGAGGCAACAGAAAGCGTGTCGGGCAGGATGATGAACGACGAAGAAATGGCTGGCGACGATGGAGGACAGAGTAGGGCATGAACACTAGAGCGGTGCGGAGACACCAAGACGAGAGCGGCCACCAGAGTTAGGGTTGGGCAGCAACACATACAACGTGTCGAGGGCGATGGTTGTGCCACGGCCAACAAACATCAGGGAGAGAGGACACTCCATCGAGGATGTGGCACGGTTATCGAAGCTAGGGTTGGGCGGCAGAGATTTGCTGCTACAAAGCACAGTTGAGGTCGAAGATCGTGACTTGCGAGGGGCAGGACCTCATGACATGCGAGGGGCAGAATGTACGTGATGATGATTTTACTTTGGCACACCATTAAGTCTGTGCCGTTCGATTGGTGACAGACCATCCAAGGAATAGATAATATGGGATTTAATTACATGGATTACATCATATGACAATGGTTGTCCTGTTACAATAAGTTGGATGTCCCTAAAAAATGTAAGCTGCTTCTTTATAAATAGTAGAGATAGAGATAATTTTGTACCCATCCTCTCTCACCTGATATCAGGAGTCTCGTGTGCTCACGGAAGAGGAGAGATGGTTGCGTAGAACTCTGAAGCACATGGTACTTGGATTAGCTTCCCTGGAACGAATGATTGTGAGACAACGGTCGCGGTTGAGATGGCTGCAGGAGGGAGATGCCAACACCAAGCTCTTTCACCTGGTGGCCAATGGACGAAAGCTGAAAAACTTCATTCGTGCAATCTCCGTGGCAGGAACCACCATCACGGACCAAGCGGCCAAAGAGGAGGCTTTTTTCGAGGCATACAGTGAACTGCTGGGGAGTTGTGGGTCACGTGAGCACACATTAGACTTGGACTATCTGGGCATTGAGCCAATCGATCCGGCTGACCAAGATTTGGTCTTCTAGGAAGAGGAGATTTGGAAAGTGGTGAAGGACATGCCCTCGGATCGCGTGCCCAGGCCGGACAAGTTCATTGGTATTTTCTTTCAGAGAGCATGGGTGATTGTGAAAGGTGACGTGATGGCAGCGTTGAACAAGCTATTCCTCAACAATGGGAGAGGACTTGGAAGGTTATATCAGGCCCTTATCACCCTGATCCCTAAAAAGCCGGAGGCTTGCCATATCAACGACTTTAGGCCGATCTGTCTGGTTCATAGCATTCCGAAGTTAGCATCAAAACTGCTTGCATCTCGGCTATGCCCGTGCATGGGAGAGTTGGTGCATGCAATCCAATCGACGTTCATTAGGGGCTGAAATATCCATGATAACTTCTTGCCGGTCAGGCAACTTGCGATAAATCTTCACAAAAGGAAGACGAAGGGAGTGATGCTGAAGCTGGATATCTCGCGCGCCTTCGACTCTTTGTCCTAGCTGTTCTTATTTGAAGTGTTGCGCGCCAAGGGTTTCTCGAGCACTTGGAGATCATGGATTGCTACTCTGCTCAGGACGGCAAGTTCGAAAGTGGTAGTTAACGGATGTGCTGGTAGGAAGTTTATGCATGCATGTGGACTGAGGCAGGGGGACTCCATCCCGCCCTTGCTCTTCGTCATTGCGATGGATGTTCTCACTGCTATGGTAATGAAGGCCCAGGAGATGAAGGCAATCAGCAAAATCCCCAGCTGCGCTCTGATTCAAAGGCTCTCTCTATATGTTGATGATGTCGTTATGTTCATAAGGCCATGGAGATCGGATCTGTGGTTTGTTCAGGAGGCACTCAGAATCTTCGGGGAGGCATCGGGTCTCAAGGTTGACTTCGCCTAATCCTTGGCCATTATGATTAGATCGGAGGATGCAGAGGAGGAACTGGTGGCAGGCCCTGCCATGGAAATTGGAGACTTTCCCCATCAGGTACCTGGGGCTGCAGCTGGGGATCAAACAACTCTTGCGATCGGAATGGCGGCCTATTGTGGATAACGTGCTAAAGATGATGCCAGGCTGACAGAGAGGCCTTGTAACCAGGCCCGGGCGCCTCATTCTGGTGAACCAGGTTGTTCGTGTTAGGCCCACTCATCACCTGATCGTAGCGGAAGCCCCGAAGTGGGCGCTGGAGAGAGTGGACAGGGGCTGTCGCGCGTTCTTCTAGGCAGGGACGAAAGAGATTCAGGGCGGCAAATGCGCAGTTGCGTGGAAATGGGTATGCCGGCCCAAACAGCTGGGAGGTCTAGGCGTGGTGGATCTATACAAACAGGGGATAGCTCTCAGATTAAGGTGGGAGTGGTTGAAGCGCACGGACAGCTCGCGGCCTTGGCAAGGTCTCAACTACGACACAGACAAGCAAGTTATGATGGCTTTCGACAGTTTGGTCAGATGGGAAGTTGGGGAAGGCTCTCGGATTCTGTTCTGGAGAGATCGTTGGGTCAACGATTCATGCGTGAAGGAGATTGCCCCGTTACTTGTCAAGAAGGTCCGACAACAGGTGGTTAACAGGAGGAAGGTTAAGGAGGCCCTACATTTACATGCCTGGACACAAGATATTGTGGGTGAGATGAATACAGAGGAGCTTTTGCAGTTCATCCGACTGTGGGAAGTCTTGGTGCAAATGGAGCTTGTCCCCGACACCGAGGATACCCCGATCTGGCAATGGGATGCGAGCGACAAGTACTCGGCAAAATCTGCTTACAAAATGATGTGCGAAGGGGGAGTCCGATTCCAATGTGCCTCGGCTGTCTAGCGTAGTTGGGCCACACTCACTTGTAAACTCTTCATGTGGCTTGCCCTTCAATACAGAGTATGGACATCGGATCGCCGACAGAGACATGGACTGCAAGACCATAGCTCGTCTTGCTTCCTATGCGACCATTAGGAAGACAAGGTGGATGATATCCTCCTGCAATGTGTTTACGCGAGACAAGTGTGGTTTCTGTGCTTCAGGCGGATTGGCATCGACCTAGGATTGCTACCGACCACGGAAGACACGTTAGGAGACTAGTGGGTGGTTGCCAGAAAACGCATCGACAAGAGATGCCGGAGAGGATTCGATATACTCTGCACGTCCGTCTGTTGGAACCTTTGGAAACAGAGGAACGACAGGGTATTTCACAACAACAACATCGTCAATGAATGAGGGGCGGCCGATTTAATTCATCAAGAGATCATGCTCTGGGCATCGACGACAGGAAGAGGAGAGCAATATGGTATAGAGTAAGGGCCGAGCCGGCAAAATTGGAGGCCCCGTGCGAAATTCTAAAATGGGCCTTATCTCACTAAAAATCACTACATAAACAGAAGTATAATAATACAAAGACTATAATATCTTACATAACAATGGGAAATATCGTTCTAAAAAAAACAATTGGAAATATCAAGAATCATACCTATTCTTGGTTGTATAATCTTCACTTAAACAACATCATTATTTTTAGTATTCTTCTCAATACTAGACACCTAATAGTTCAAAAGAATAAACTACACGATTTTAGCAGAAGTAAATAGTGGGCTGAAATTAGAACTCAAAATCAAGGGCTCACGGGATCACCGGTTATTGACGCGATGACGCTTAAACATCGGAGATCGAGAGATAGTCTCAATTTTCCTTGCCTTCAGGTGAATCAGGTCCTCCATGTCGGTTGTCGTTCGGCCGCTCTTGGTCATGCCCTCGGTCCTCCAGACTCCTAAAAAGGAGTTGCCGCGTTGGAACGGAACCGCTCATCTTGACTGGGGATTCGTGAGAAGGAAGGAGGACTGGAGTCTAGTGGAACCCTAACCTGCTGCCGTGCCATGTCGATGGCCGCCAGACCAAAAGAGGAAGAGGCGCCTCGTCGCTTCGCTCGTCTCGATCGATCGCTGGACGAGGCATACGCCCCGAACGGAACATGGCCAAATGGAAGACGGAAGAGGCCCATCTACATAGGTTAACAGGGGCCAGATGGAAGACATAAGAAGCCAGACAACATAGGCCCAGATACTGTTTAGAGGAGTACCGCTACGTAAAAAATGTGAGGCCCTGAAAGGGGGGGGGGGGGGCTGTGCGGGCGCACAGGTTGCACCCCCTGGGTTCGGGCCTGTATAGAGTAGTAGCCTAGTGTGTGGAGTGGTGGGGTGGATGTGCCTGCCATGTGCGGCGGTGCATATCGTTTGTATTTCTTGTGTATAACCCTCTCTTTTCTATAAAACTCTAAAAAAAGCTTTAACTGGCGGTGTTTTTTGCTGCCACCGTTTATTAGATTTTTGCCGTGCTATCATTGGCGTCAAGTTTTGCTACAACCGAAATCAACAGTTGGAAAAAAAGCTTCAACTGGCGGTGTTTTTTGCTGCCACCGTTGATGAATTTTGCTACAACCTTTAATCAGGGGGTCCGGCGGGGGCGCTGGACTGCGAGCGGCGGGGCGCGCGACTGCAAGCTGCCGGAGCTGCAACCGGCGACTGGTGTTGCCGGAGCCGCTACCATCACCAGCGAGGGGAGCTGCAACCCAGGGGCGAAGTTTTTGCTGCATGTAGATCCCGGCGAGAAACATGAGAGAAGATGGCGGAGACCGGCGGCGAGCGCGGCGACCGACGGCGAGCGCGGCGACCAGTAGCGGGGGCGGCGGAGAGAGAGGTCCAGGTGACGGGGTGACGGCCGACGGCCGGGAGAGGAAAGGAAGAAAGAGAGGGGAAGTCAACGCGGGGAATCGGACGGCTCCTAATTACGCGCATCAAACGGCTAGGGCTGGACCGGCTGAAACTGTTCGGCCGGCGCACCGGCGCCTAGCATCGCCCTAGAAATAATGAGGTACACAACTTAAACAAAAAACATTTGTAGGTAAACACGTAAAAATTCGAATTCGCGAACTGTGGTGAACCTCCTACATCGCGTAGCCAAAATGTCGAGTGAACTGTGAACCTCTCGAGTTATCCCAAGTCGCGAACGACACGATGGCGCTTAGCCACCTCCGCCATGCGCCGCTCGCTCTCCGCCTCGCGCTCCCGTCCATCGCCTGCTCCTCTCCCGCCACCCGCCGCCTCTTACTCTTTGCGCCGGCTCGCCCGTGGCGCCTCCTCTCTACCGCCTCGAAGCCGCGCTCGCTCGCCACCTCCGCCGCCGCCGAGGCCGACAACACCAGCGTGGGCACCGACGGCTTCTTCGCCGAGGACAGCACGTCCTGGAAGTCCCTCGGCATCTCCGACCGCCTCGCGTCCGCCTTGCACGGCACTGGGCTCGAGAGACCCTCGCTGGTCCAGGTAACTCTTGTTGCACCTCGCCGCTGCCGGTCTCTGCACAGCGCGTGCTCGACGAAATGCCTGAGCCCGCGTTGCAATGTTTTCATATACCTTTTCAGCGTCAGCTTTTCAGTTGGTAGATCGAACCTCCTATATGTGTCTTCATCTACAGTTGCCGTATAGGGATGATTTAGCCTGGTCTCAGTTCATGTGAAGTGATCGAGCAGTCTGAGCTTGTATTCTTCGAGTCCCAATGTTAAATAACCTATCAGTCCACTCCCTGTCTCTTGGAAACACGGAAGTCCTTTCTAGTGCAGAATTCATGTGCGCTGCTAGCTGTTGTGAAGATTTTAGCTTTCTACATCACATGCCTAAACTATATGTGGTGATTAGTTTGATAAGTAGCTGTGGATGCCCCCTACCTGTTCTTGCTCGTGACGGATGTCCTCCAACAGCATATCAAGTAGGATGGAGTGATGATGCACCCTCTGGTTGATGGCACCTCACCGCTTGCCCTTCAGTACGCCAATGATACCCTCATCATCATGCGAACTGGGTTGGGTGTGGTTAGGCGCCTAAAGGACATCTTGGACGACTTTGCGGTCGCGCGACGGGGCTGATCATCAATTTTCACAAGAGCATGGTGGTGCCCATGCATGTTCAGGAGGACGACCTACACGACATGGTTCAGGTGCTGGGCTGCGGCGTTGGGAGCTTTCCTCAAGTCTACCTCGGTCTGCCGCTCTCCAACCACAAGCTCTCAATGGACGACTTCTTCCAGCTCATCGCCAAGGCCGAGCGCTACCTCTCCGGCTGGTGAGCGCAACCGCTCTCCTTCGGAGGTCGCCTGGTGCTGCTCAATGCTGTGCTGGATGCGTTGCCCACCTACGCCATGGCGGCGATGGGGCTCCCTCCGTCGGTTCTCCATGCAATCGACGCCCTGCGTCGCTCCTTCCTTTGGACCGCGTCGGGATCCCAATGCCTGGTGGCCTGGGATAGGGTGGTCCGCCCCAAGGAGGAAGGCGGGCTCGGAGTGTGTGCACTGCGGGTCCAAAACCGCTTCCTCCAGATGAAGCTGCTATATCGCCTACACTCGCGTCAGGACGTGCCCTGGGCCCGCTGGGTGTGGACCGAGCTCGGACGCTCGCTGCTAACCCTGGTGTTGGCGTCCTCTCTCCCAGGCCCTCACTGGTCCTCCCTGGACCAGCTCATGCCGGTGTACAGAGCGATATCCCGTGTCTCCATCGGCGGCAGGTGCACCACCGCGTTCTGGCTGGACTCGTGGCTGCCCGGCGGTGCTCTGTCTGTGAAGATGAGCTCGCTTTTCTCCCACACCACCATGCCCGCGGTTTCCGTCGCCCATGTCGTCGCATTTGGCCCCGATAGCGTGCTTGTACCCCGTTTGAACCATGCCGGCGCCCTGGAGCGCGGCGCCCTGCTGCTCATCCTTCAGGAAGTGGGCCTGTCGGCAGCACCCCATGAGCGGACCCTTCGCCGTGGCTGCGGGAAGGGCGCGTTGCTCTCCTTGGCCGGCGTCTACCAGCTCTGTCACTTTGGTGGAGTGCAGGTGCCCTTCATCGACTTCATGTGGAAGAACTACGCCCCCAGCCAGGTCCGTTTCTTCGCCTGGCTCCTGGTTCAGGCTCAGATACACACAAGAGACGTGCTCCTGCGGAAGCACATCATCGCGTCGGCAGGCGCTGGCTGTCCCCTCTGCGCTTCGCCCCTCGAGACGGCTGATCATCTCATCTTCAGCTGCCCCTTTGCTCGTCGGTTCTGGGAATTTGTAGGTCTGAATCAACCGGATGTTGCCTCCGTCAGGTCGCTCCACCTGCTGTCTCCCCCATGCTCGGTGCCAATGCGAACGGGACCCACCTTTCTGCTACTTTGCTGCTGGCAATTGTGGAAGCGTCGGCAACACGGTTGTCTTCCAGGGTGTGCCGTCATCGATCCCCCGGCTGCTGAAACCCTGCAGGGAAGACGCCGTGCTGTGGAGGGTGCGGCTGCCTGTAGCTCTCAAGCCAGCAGCTGATGCCTGGTTAGCCTGCTTTGCATGCTCTCTGCCTGCCTAGCTTAGGCCCGATCTTGTGTTCCCACCTCTCTCTACCCCCGTCTCTATTCCCATGTTGTACATGCTGCTCATCTGGGCGTTTGGCCCCCTTTTAATAATGATAAAAAAAAGTAGCTGTGGATGAGAAAATTCAGGCGTTGTAGCTCCTTGTAGGCCTCTTTTAAGATTAAGACGTCGTAATCGAATCAATTGCTTGTCTTTGCAAAATTACTGACATAGTCCTTCTACAAAATTACTGACAACAATTTAGCTAGATGAAATTGGATTCAGTGTTTTATTGTGCCCCTTCTCCAGTTTGCGTGTCTGGTGCTAATGTACTGTTCTTGCTGGAACTTGTGTGCTAGTAGAGTTCCATATATTATTCTATATTGCTTTTGTTAGAGCATTGTGTTGCGACAAATGAATACTTTCCTAAAAATGTCAACTGCTGCAATGCAGGCAGCTTGTATACCACATGTTCTTACGGCGAACGATGTAATTGTTGCGGCAGAGACTGGCAGTGGCAAAACACATGGTTACCTGGTTCCACTGATTGAAAAACTGTGCACCAAATCTTCCTCCACAGAAGATGGTGATTCTGAAAACATTGCTGTGAGAACAGATAACATCGTGTTGGTTTTCTGTCCTAATGTCATGCTGTGTGAGCAAGTTGTTTCAATGGCTAATTCATTACTGGATGTATCTGGTGAACCACTTAAGCGCGCTGTTGCAGTTTGTGGGCCAAAGGTATGGTCTGCCTTTCTGTCATATATGATACAGTACTTGATAGCATGGTAAACTCGTCACATCTTCTTGTTTTATGTATGGATAATATGAGACTACTTACGTCACATTCTACAACTGAATGTCTGTTTCAATACTTCATCATTTCTGTAGTGGTATATTCCCCAATTTACACTTTGGGTCTAAGGTCTTAACTAAACATGGGTCTTTAGTTATGTTCATATTTCTAAAACACTGTTACATTAATAAAACATATTCTGGCACAACATCTGCTTATTTTATGTTTTTTGATTTATATTGTATCTTCACAGGGTTGGCCTGCAGTTCGCCCAGATATTCTTGTAGCCACTCCAGCCGCTCTTTTGAATTATCTATTCGATTATGACCCAGAGAGGAGGCGGAGGGAGAAGTTCCTACGCAGTGTAAAATACATCGTAAGTACTCTAGTGGGACTTTTTTTGTGTGTGCAGACATCAGGTTGCCCTTTTTAGACATCTTTGGCATAGCCAGATTAGAAATCTTGTTGTTCCATCCTATCTTTTATTTAATCTTGAGTTGCTGGATATACTTGGCAAGGTTAGGATAGAATTTTGTGCTTTCCTGCAACTTGGAGAAGAAAGCATTTTGAATGGTTTCAACTCTCAAGTTAAGCTGTAATTTCCTGTGTATTTTTTTCTTGTTTCTTATCATTTTCTGCATTTGCATTTCTGTTGGCCTTTCTGTCTTATAGCAAGTGTTTGAATTACAGTCTTTAACCTCAAGACAGGGAGTCCTAAAACTAGCTGATTTTGAACAGGTATTTGATGAGGCAGACATGCTACTTTGCGGAAGTTTTGAAAATCAGATCATTCGTCTCATCCACATGCTGCGGTTTGACGAGAAGTTACTTTCAAGGGCGGAAGATTCTGGAAAAGAAGTACCGCTCGAAGGTTCTGATGAATATCATGAGGATTCGGGTTCTGAGAGTGCTGAAGTTAGTGATATTGATGATGAAAATGAAGATGGTCATATTCAAGATGGAGCAGTCAAGGCGAAGAATGCTCATGTAGGAGCACGCAGGGATTGGAGAAGGGTTAGAAAAGTTTATAGGCGCAGCAAGCAATATGTCTTTGTTGCTGCCACCCTCCCTCAGAGTGGAAAAAAGACTGCTGGTGGTGTGCTGAAACGTATGTTTCCTAGTGCTGTGTGGGTTAGTGGTGCTTATCTGCACCGTCACAACCCTAGGTATGCACTATGTCTTACAATAAGCTAATATTCTTCCTCTTGGACAGATTTCTCACTATTGCTGGGTTTGTTAGTCGCAGTTTTTTTCAAAAATCCCATATTTGTTTCTTATTGTCCCTTCCTATTCGCACCTTCAATACATTTGATACACAGTGTACCATATATGCAGACTGGAGAGAAGATGGATAGAGGTTACTACTGATACACAAGTCGATGCTCTTCTGGATGCAGTAAAGTATGGCCTGAAGAGTGAAGTTGACCCAGAACTTGGTCCAAATCGAACTATGGTGTTCACGAACACCGTCGACGCTGCTAATTCAGTCTCTGACATATTGCGGAGAGTTGGTATTCCATGCGTTTTGTACCACCGTGAGAGCTCCCTGGAGGAAAGGACAGCCAATTTACAATCTTTCCGGGAGAATGGTGGCGTGCTCGTCTGTACTGATGCTGCCGCTCGTGGGCTTGACGTGCCAAATGTATCACATGTTATTCAGGTACCGTTCGACCTCGCCTCTTGAAATGTCTGCATGTCTGGCGCTGCACAGCTGTTGCCTGTCTGTCACAGGTAACATTGAACTTCCTATCGTATCTACTTGTGGTGTCAGCACAATACTTCAAAATCTGTACACATGATGGCGCAAAAAGTCATGCATTATGCACAGCTGCTATATATGTGGAATACTAGTATTCTTAGAAAAATGTTTATAGTTATTACTACTATGAAGTCTAAACCCTACGTTAAGATACTCATGCTCCTTTGCATCATCTCATCAGAAGTTCTTTTTAACGCTTCTACCTATACCTGCAGGCGGAGTTTGCTGCTTGCGCTGTCGACTTTTTGCACAGGGTGGGTCGCACAGCTAGAGCTGGCCAATCTGGAATAGTGACTAGCCTATATACAGATGCAAACCGTGATCTCGTGAGAGCAGTTCGTCAAGCGGAGGAGCTGGCCCAGCCAGTGGTAAGACTCTTCTCTGTTCTACTCATCATCATGTCACGCAGTGTTACTTCGTGTTGTACGGAAATTCTTACAGAAAATAACCTTTTTTCTTGGTATAATCAGGAGAGGGCGTTCAGTAGAAAAAGAAGTTTCCGCAACAAGTTGAAGAAACAAGCTCGACTGCGCGAACCTGCAACGTTGCTGTCTTGATTTATGACTTTTCTCGCCTTTGATGTGTAGAAACAAGGAGTTACTCACAGTCTTGTGTTTTTCTAGTGGCCTAGTTCTGCCATTTCATTTTGTACTGTTATAAGATTCAAGACATGTTCAAGTGCAATTTTCTTTTCTCAATCTGACCACACATGCCTAAGAGTTGGGTATCTTTTTTGTGTAAGTGTCAAAAAAACATTTTACATTATGAGACGGAGGGAGTATCATATTATGATGTAAGAGACGAGCAAAATTGTATGTAAAACTGATTGGACCTTGTTTGCCACCATCCAGCCGTGTTGAGAACAATCAGCCTTGTAGTAGCTGACAGATAAGCTTGCTGACAACTATTCAACATGCCTGGTGGTAAAGATAATATGTAAAACCTATATATGTAAAAAATATTGAAACTTCCCCAAAAGAATAACCTATCGAGCTGTCGCTCTCGAAAAAAGATGACACATACACTTTATACAGTCACGCTAAAAAGGTGTTATGTCATCTGTCCACCGCGCCACCCGCATGCGGTTACAGGTTTTTCCATGCCACGCTATTTGTTGTCCACGTAACGCGACCTAAAAGGTTGTTCCCCTCATCTCTCATCTCTCCACGCCTCACGACCTACCTAAAGGCGAGGGCGCCGCCGCCGCAACCCCGACCGGAGATGCTCCAGCGTTTTGACGCGCACGGCCGTCCCCCGCCGGCATCTGCGCCCCGTACGCCGGCATGCTTCGGGATTTCCCGGCTTGCGTCGCCTGTGGATCGAGGAGCGGGAGGCCCGGAGCGCCTGTCATCCTTCAGAAATTCCCCATGGCAGAGACGGTGCGATGGTAGCTGACTTATATGGTCGGCCTCTGTCGATGTGTAACGGCAAACTGGTCCGGTGAGTTGATCTGACTGATGGGAAGTACGGTGCATCGCCGCCCTGCTCCGGTAAATGTTCTATGTAGACTCCAGGCAGGCAGTATAGTTCTCGTAGATCTGTTCGAGGAGCATCCCTCTATGGCGTTGACCGCCACAGATCTGAAGGTACCGGTGGGCGACTCAGATCTGCAAGGAGACGTGCGGACCTCCATTACTAGACCCACGGCAAGTGTCTGATGCATGCTATCGGCGATGTGATTCAGCGATGTAATTTTGTGCTAATGATGCGGCTGCGGTGGCACGTTGGCCCGGATCTAGCTTTCTCATGTACCCATCCCTGCCTGGTGCAATTGTTAGTGATGCCGCTGCAAAGCCCGGCCTAGATCTGTTATAATATATGTTGGTCTTTGCTGATGAAGGCAGGAGTCTGCTCAGATGCGTGATACAGGAGGATGACCTCGGCTTGCAAGTTTGTTTGGTGTGCATTGGTTGTAGTTATACTGCCTCGAGGGCCTTGGAAGCACCAGGATGATGCGATGGTTGCCAGAGGAGATCAATTGCTTCACTTGAAGGTTGGGCAGGCCGTTGATAAAACAGCACCAAGTTAAGTTGAATGTTTTGTCGATAAGTCAAGTTACTAATTGATTATTATGTCTGACGACTTAAACTTGTCTGTGACGGCTGTTCAGGTAATTAGTTGAATTATGTACATTGTGCTGCTAGCCGTTGTACAATAATTATTGGGAGTTATAATGTGTACCATTGAAATTTTGTTGTATCTGCTATACATGTCTATTATTTCAAAATAAGCTTTTCATATTCATGATATGCAATTGTAATATTTATCATGGAAATTTTTGGTGTGCACTGTTTGATTAAACGGTGGCTTAGAAATTTATACAACTAGCAAATTTAACACAGAACAATATTGCTATCATACAATTGTAGTATTTTATATGAGTAGCTATTGAGCTAGTCATGGACACGAGTGCGTGGAAGTTAGCTATCCAAGTGCTAGAACCATGAGTTGGTTTCGAGACCTTATGCGTTTCAGCTCTACCCTACACCAACTTGTACTAAAGGCTCTGTTGTTGTTGTTACACAATCATCATAATTTCTATGTGTGCAGCCACTAGATAGTTATTATGTGAAATTTCTAGTGTATATCATTGCAAATTTAGTTGTACTTGCTATCGATGTCTATAGTTCTATATTGATGAGAAAAATGTTGTACCGATTCATAATATGCAATTCAAAATCTCATCATCGAAAATTTTGTATACATCATTTGCCAAAATGATGGCTTGAACATGGTTACTTGTTATTCATGTAACTAGCAGAATTAACCACAAAACTATACTGCTGTTGTACAAGATAATGATTGTGCAGTTATCATACATTTACCGTTGATTTTCTATGGTATTGATTTTTTTTGCGTTATGTCTATACAATTAGTTGTACACAATTAATTTTTCTATACCAGTACGTATGAATTATCTTTCTATACTAGTAATGCCTAGGACCACCTCCTACCACTAATTTTTTAATCGGTTGAGCAATAGTACTCCATTATACGTCCCTATTTCTATAATTGATTTGTTCATCTGAGAACTTTATTCTGCAGGTACGCATCGGACTCGATGCCCTTTATCCCTGCGTAACATACAATTGAAGGTATGCTCAATGGCCTTGTTGAATTCCTTGGCATGCTACTTATGTTACTTTATGCTGAATTATAAAAAAATGCACGTTGGCTGTTCTCTTGGTACACCAAATAGCCTTTGTAATCTCATCCAATATCCCTCTACAAATATAGGTATGGGTTTAATTGTAGCTATGGTTTTTTACTCACACAACCTAAGCTATTAGTTTTGTGGAGCATATGCTCGTATATGGTGTTGCTTCGAAAATAAGGCTATGTATATGACACAACACACCATAATTTCTCCTGCATCAAATGAGCTACACTTCAGAGCCAAATCATCTGCATGCATTAGACGCACCTTCTTCATCACCTCCAATATTTTGCGCACACTCATATCAGCAACAAGTATCAGCAACATCCGTGAGTACTCGTGGACATGGGTTTTGAGGTGGAGAGTGCATATTAAGAGATGTGAGGTGCTAGGAATGCTGAAAGTTTGGGACCGCGGTGCTTGGATGCATGCGACACAAGGGGGCATGGGAGCATTGGCGGTCGAGCAACGGGGTTGGGCCAGGTAACGACGCAGGGGATTTATAACCATGGCGTTTGGGGATGGCTATTTGGGGGGAGGGGGGGAGGATCAAGTACCATTTCTTTTCCCTTGGTGCTAGGGCTATGGGACTCAGACCCAAAGGATTAGTGGATTGGGTTTGGTAGGATAGTTGCCAGCTATAACAATAAAAAATCGGATATTTTTGGATACGTCTGGGTAGTAGGGAAACCATGTCTATATCCATATCCAATGACTAATGTCATCTGACTGTGCCTGAAATTTCATTTCAAACTCCTCCATTTGGTTGGAAAATGTGTACTATCTTCAACCTTACCCACATACTTTGGCATTTATCTTTTGGGACTGGCTAGGGGTCGATTTTTTTGAAACGTCCGACGTGAATCCAATGGCTAGATGGCCTTGTTCGACCTCCCGATCTCATCCACCAGTTGAACCGCTTGGCTGGCAAGCGCACATGTACCAGCCTTGCCACCCCATCCCCCCCTCACTGTCGCCGCTCGGCCATCCCTCTAAACTGGCGAACCACCAAAATTTTCTAGCAAGCCTACACCTTGAACCGTCTGTTTTGGGCTCGCAACGGCTCATTCCTTGCCAAGGCCGCCCTTGCCGGCGTACCTGGACCTTGCTTTGCTCGCGACGGCGCCACCGACCTAGTTGGCGGCCTTGGTGCTCCGCGTGCCTCCTTCGTTCCCAATGCAAATCGACTGACCCAAATTTGAAATTTAGGCAGCCTACTTCTAGCAAAATTGTTAAAATCAATTTTATACTAAAATTTGTTTGAATATAATAAGTGCACATGATTGAGAATTTCTAATTATGAAACATTTCTACCTCTGCACTCACGTAATATCTATCCTAAGGATATCCTATTGTTCCATATTTTTTTTAGTATAAAATAATGGTTAGTTGTCAAATGCTCCCTCCGTTCCTAAATATAAGTCTTTTTAGAGATTCCACTGCGGACTACATACGGATGTATATAGACATATTCTAGAGCATAGATTCACTCACCAGCTCCTGCAACTCTAGAATTTGTCACTCCACAAGCAGGTGATGATGATCGACTTGATGCTAGGTGATTGGAGAAGAACCACCTCCTTGACTCGTGTTGTGCAACCTCGATGTCGAGTTACAGTCCTCTAGCACAGGGGAGCTGGGCTTCTTCGCAGAATCTGAGAGAGAAGGCGTGGCAAATAGCCATGTGCGAGGGAAGTGGACGCGGTGGAACAAAACAAGACATGGGATCTCGTCGATCTACCACATGGCCGTCGACCAATAGACCTCAAATGGGTCGATAAATTGAAGAAAAATGAAGGTACAAAGCATGACCGGTCGACTGAGGTTTTGTCCCGTAGGCCGGCATTGACTTTGAGGATGTCTTTGCGCTTATCGTTGACGTGGAATGCACTTGGCTGTTGGCCTATCACTCACATGGAATCCACTCCGGCTATTGCTTGCTTTGGCTGCCTAGGAGGTGTGGCTCTTACCACCACATGGACCTTAAATCAGCCTTCTCAATGGAGAATTAGAGGCAGAGGTTTATGTGAACCAGCCACCTGGCTTCATTGTCGCTGAAGAATAAAGAAGTTTCGTGGCTACGTAAGGCCCTCTATGGCCTATGGGAGGCTATGTTTTCAAGGCGTCCAGGCGCTTTAAGGCGCTGGGGGGGCGCCTCAACGCCTAGGCGCTCAAAGCGTGAGGCGAGGCGACGCCTTAGACACTTATTATTAGGCGCTAGGGGTACTAATATGGCAGCCATGAGTGGACATGTAACTGATTCATACCTTGAATTTCCTGGTTGTTGAGCCCACATAGCATCCATTCCTCCCATCTTGTTTCCCATTTCTGCCTTCCACAATAGAAATCTGCATAAAGATGAACATATATCATATATGGTTAAAACTAAACTTAATTAATAGATCACCATTGGTAAAAAAACAGAGTAGATGACAGAGCAAGTGCAAAACAAGATGACAAACATGAGTGCATTACATATTACATAAACTTGGCCGGAGAGGGGGATGGCCGGCGGAGATGGATCTTGGCCGGAGAGGGGAAGGGCCTGCGGAGGAGGAGCTTGGCCGGACAGGGGGAGGCCGGCGGAGGAGGAACGGATCTGGGCCGGCGGCGTGAGAGACTGAGAGGAGAGAGCTCCTCTCTCTTTTCCCCTCGATTTGGAGTCACAGGTGTGTTCCCCTCTCTCTCCTGCCTCTGTTTACCCCCTCTCTCCCGCCCAATTTCTCTTCCCTCCCGCCAATTCCTCTTTCTGGCGCGCGCCAGCTGCTGGTTCCCGCTCAACCTGCCCGCGCATGTCCAGGGCGTCCAAAATCAAGCAAAGCGGCGCCTTGGACGCCTAGGCGACGCCTTGGACGCCTCAACAGCACAAGGCGGACGCCTTAGACAAAAAACTAAAGCGACGGCGACGCCTTGACGTTCGCGAGCGCTCTGACGCCTAGGCGTCGCCTAGGCGACGCCTAGGCGACGCCTTGAAAACATAGCTGGGAGGCACCGTGAGCTTTGAACGCGGCGCTTGACTGCATGCTTAAGGGCATTTGCTTCAAATAGAGGGCGTCAGCACGTGATCTACCAGCGCATCTTTGGTGGTGAAATTCAATCATTGTAGGCTATGTAGATGATCTGATCATCTCTAATTCGCCCAAACGAGGACTTGAGAGCTTCATGCATGAGATGGAATCAAAATGCTAGGTGAGTGACCTTTGCCTACAAACAACAACAACAACAACAAAGCCATAAGATGGGGTAGGCTAGAGTTGAAACCCATAAGATCTCGCAACCAACTCATGGCTCTGGCACATGGATAGCAAGCTTCCATGCACATCCTTCACCTTGGAGAAATGATGGTTGCAATCTTGCTCACACTCCAATGGAGCAGCCTTATGTTGTCCAGCACAGACAACAAAAGAGTTGGACACTACGAAGTACCGGTGGATTGTTAGCTATCTTGTCCACACATGGCCAGACCTAGCCTTTGTTGGGTTCGAGGGTTCGTCAGTCGATTCATGAAGCGGCTCATAGGGAGCACATGATGGCAGCGAAGTGAATCTTTCGCTATGTCATGGGCATGATCTACTATGGTTCACGCTATAACCGGAAGACAAAGGAGGCACGACTAATTGGTTACTGTGACAGTGACCTCGCCGGTGGCATTGATACCAAAGAGCACTAGTGTTAAATTGTTCTTCCTCGGCAACTGCTTGGAGTTGGCAATCTCTCAAAGCTTGCACATTCTTCCTGTGAGTCAGAGGCAGAGGCAGAGTATGTGGCAGCCACAACTGCTGCAGTGCAGAGGATTTTGCTTGGAGAAATCTGCCCTGGCTTTAGCCAAAAATCCAGTCTCCCATGAGCGCATCAAACATGTTGATCTTCGATTCCACTTCTTTAGATGGAAGCATCAGCCCCAGCCACATCAATACTTCAGACCAACTCGCTTACATTTTGACAAAGTTGCCAGGGCTAGTAAAGTTTCAAGAGCTGCGTGCCAATTTTGGATACTCAAGTAGATACACAAGGATTACTGAAAAAGGCTTTCGCCCCGCTTTATATATAAAGCAAAGATCAACCATGGTCCAAGTACAAACGCACCCCACGACAACACACGCACACACCCAGGGTGGGATACATAGGCGCTGAGCGCAGCAACACCACCCCTAACACTACAGGAGCAATCGGGGTCCTCCACCATGAACACGCCACCGCGAAGAGATGGAGCCGCATATGATGAACCGTGTGCATCAAGGCAGCGCCTCCAAGAAGGTTATGACGCCAATGCGCCGCCACCACCCGACTCGGGGGTCAGAGTTTCCCTTGGAGCAACACGATGACCGATGGGCCGCCGCCAAAGGAGCCCAGCCGCCGTCGTGAAACAATCCGAACCACCACCATGAGCTACCACCACGCTGTGACAGCCCACATCACCGCCGAGACCCCGAGGAGCAGCCCCGAGTCGCCTTGCAGCAGCTGCGGCACGCCGCCGAAGACGCAGCGCGCCCTGCGGCCATGGACGTTCGACGCCCCTCCACCCCTAAAGGAGCAGCCTGGCTGCCCGCCACCCCGCCACCACCTTAGCCAGGCTGCCGCCACCACCCACACGCCTTTCGCCGCCATCGCCCAGATCTGGGATGGGGGGGACCAGATCTGCCGCCAGCGAGGCCCCCACCCCCCGGAGCCCCACGAGTCACCGCAGGGAGGGGGAGCAACACCAACGGGACGCTAGGCCGTCAAGGGGAGGAGGCAGGGCCCGGGGAGGGACCGACGCCGGCGCTGCGAAAGGTCGCGCCCCGCGATGTACACCTCCAGCGCGCGGGAGAAAGAGGCCCCGCCGCCGCCTACGCCACGCGACCTTTGGCCGGCGACGCCACCGGCGGCGGCAAGGGGAGGGAGACCGGGGCGGGGTTCGAGAAGAGGCGGCGCTAGGGTTGGCTCCCGGAGTTGCCTGCTGGAGCGACTCGGGAGCGACTCACGCGAGATCTATCGATACACAAGGATTAGTGGGAGAATGTTAGAATAATCCTTGTCCTGTAGTATAGTAGTATAGGCTGGTTAGTTTTCCTTAGTAAAGATAAACTTGCTATCCTGTAGCAAGCAAGTCATCGTCGTTAGCACCAGGCTGTCACTGTGCTGTCAGGTACAACCGTTAGTCTATAACAGACCATGTACCTCGTATGTATATACTCCCTCCGTCCGGAAATACTTGTCGAAGGAATGAATGCATCTAGACATATTATAGTTCTAGATACATCCATTTTTATCCATTTCCGTGACAAGTAATTCCGGACGGAGGGAGTACATCTATGCAGCATGAACTGCAGTGCCTTTCAGCAGCCTAAAAATAGAGTCCAAAATAAGAAACTGTGCTCTTGCTACTAACACACATTGTGACTTTCAGTAGACCACCATCAATTTTTGTCGCACAAGTGTACACCAGTTTCAAGGGATGATCTGACGTATCATGAATAGCATACAAATTAATATCATAGGAATGCTGGAATCACAAGTATAGTATCACACCATTCAATTCCATAATATCATCACATTGGCCCAGAGGTTTCATCTTTTTTATTATCGTATAATAAATGCAACCAGATCCAAAATTAACATTAATTATTTGGATGAACATCACAACTCACCGCAAGAACACATGATGACCAGTAGTTCACTATGGCCAAGACTCTTTACCTGATTAAGATGCCCTTTACCCTCTAAACTATGTTCTACCTTACCATTAAGCTTCACTAAACTAATGGCTGTCAAACTTGCTGTAAACTTGGACCCGAGGGCCACAGTCAAGGCTTGATGATGACAACAGTACCACACCTTAGAGACAAGGAGAAATGATAGCTAGAGATCTGATATTTATCCTATTATCTGCTTTATTCCTCTATAGGCTGTCTTTATACAGAGGTCTGAGTGGCTAACAATGCCAAAGTACTGAATTGATGGTGCTACCAGCATGCTTCTGGTCAACTAAAATTTTCAATTACGTGAACTGGCACGTGTTCATCAAGGTTAGCATGACAGGTTTCCGTTCACCGGGCTATTTGCTCGCATAGAAGGTGGAGCTACTGAACCCTCATAGAAGCACTAAGAAGCTTACTAAGGATGCGGATAAAATCTCAACGGAGTACGTTCATAGAAGCACTACGAAGCTTACTAAGGATGCTGCCTTTATCCTAACTATGGGTTGCTGCCCTTGCTACATACATCCCTGCCACAACATATTGGTCTTGCATGTCTAGTATTGGTCTGGGTCAGGTTGGGATGATCGTATGGGCATCTCTGCCATATGAAACAAATACTCCTTCTGTTCACAAATATAAGGTGGTTTGGATATTTCTATATGGGTTACATACGGACTGAAATCAGTGAACAAACACACTAAAACTTGTCTATATACATCCGATTCAGAAACAAGTTAGAACATCTTATATTTGTGAACAGAGGGAGATGCAAGTAGTGGGCTGTCACTTCCAGTTTGGGTCAGGTTGGGATGGTGGTATGGATAAAACAATTAAGTTGGTTGACAGGAAGGCCCAACTAGGTCCTATGTATAGTGTGCTGTATAGTGCAGCGTACGGATCAACCACAACTTGTTTCTACCCTGGGAATCCTTCATTTTATTTTTGCATGCTGATGCATATGCAATTCTTTGGTGCTATCAATCCCTGAAACCACGAGCATAACAAAAGAACTGAACAGTAACTTTGAAGTACTAGGTTTTAAATTTTTCTTTGCTCGTATCCCTACCGTCCATTTTACCGTTCCCGTCACCTGCAACAAGAGGATTCAAGCAAGTTAATTATGCTGCAGGGCCTGAAAAACTAGAGATGGGAAGGATTTCACAGAAGAAATTCGAGACTTTCAAGAGTTTTTTTTTGAGGCATTTCATTATTTAGAAATGATGTTATTCAAGTGTTAACATACACATGTTCCAGGATCTCAACATACTGTTTGGGAGCAGAAAATGAGTAAGCCAAACATTAAAAAGTATGCCTTTAAATCGAGGATAGGTTTAATATGTTTTGTTCAAAGTCAAGTCACTACTTTATCTCCAGACCTATAAACAATAGGTCTCAATTCGGGAGGAAGAACCGGTATTGTGGTCAGCCCATGGTATGTGCTGCTGCAGTGTAATCTAGGTGTATTGGATGATAAAACATGTATATGAAATGTTTAATTTTGCTCATCTGCCTTAGTCCTATGTTCTAGAATGACAATCTACACCCAAAGACATGCCTGCTCATATTTAGACCAGTAGTAGTCCCTATACTGCAACACTCTGCACTTTTCTTTTATCCGTGTTTGCAGAAAAAAAAACATGTGCTTCTAATTCTCCAGAGTTCACTGCGGTTCATGACAAAAATTGTGTCTCCAGTATGCTAATTACAGATGCTATAGACGTAGCAAAAGTCACCTTGAACTAATTTATCCAGCGGATTTTAAATCAGATACGTCAGATCTGGGACCCATTAAGGAATTTACGGAAGCAGATGAGGAGATTTAGAAATCTTACTGTACTGCCCTCGGCCGCGCAGCCTCGAGTTCGGCCTCGCGTTCGAGCCGCTCCCTCCGCGCCCTGTCTTCGGCCGCCTGTCTCGCATTCTCCTCTTCCTTACACCTTGCGCAGTGTTCCATGCCCCGACGCACGCTCAGCGGTAGGGTTTTGCGGCATGTGACGCAATACCAGCTTGCCGAGCCTTCCGCATTCCCGGTCTTCCCCGCCTTCTCCTTTCCCTTCCCCGCCTTCCCCATGGTCTGCAGATCTTGGTCTGGAAGCTTCGGTAGTGGAGAATTGGGGATGGTCCCTGTGGGAACGGCGGGTAGAGAGATGGTGAAGCTGGGAAGGGGTGGAGCAGTTACGGTAACACCGTTAGTTAACACCGTTAAAGTTGAACAATATTTTGTACTCCCTCCGTCCCAAAATAAGCTCAACTTTAGCTCTAGTACAAATTTATACTAGGCTCAAGACACTTATTTTAGAACGGAGGTAGTAACAAATACACAGTACATTTGCGGGTAGATACAACATTTTTGGGAGACTATCCCACCTTCGATATGAAAAAAAGATTGTTTAAGAATTCATTCGATTAATCAGTTAGGACGTTGATAACGCCCGCACATGTGGTGAGAGCAACACCCGTCCACACGCCTACAACACACAGATTGCGCCATGTCACCGTATGCATGATTAAATCCATACACAGATTAGTTTTTAAAAAGTTTTATCTTTTAAATAAAAAATCCGATTAAAGATCTGTTTTCATGATTAAATCCCTCGTGATGAGATCTTTGAAACTAGATCTCATATCCATATGTTTTGATGCCCTTTTTTTGGGTTAAAAGTTGGCATGTCTATTGCACATGAATTGCCATGGTGTTTACACTGAAGTTGTCATGGTATGTTTCAGTTATTTTTTCTTCTACCTTTAAAAGTAATTTTAACATATTATAAAACGAGAATTAAGAAACTAGACTTGCCATGAATCAACTAAAATTGCCATGATACATGCACTTAAAATTGCCATGGTTCATAAAAAATTAATTTTCATAGTCAAAGTATTTGGAATTGCCATGGTCAAAATACTAAAATTGCCATGATTTATAAACTAAATTGCCATGATTTATAAACTAAAATTGCCACACGGCAAGTTTAGTGTAAACACTGGCAACTGCAGTGTATGGCAACTTTTGACCCAATTTTTCTTTCATCGAAACATATCAACATGAGATCTATTTTTGAAGATCTCGTCGAGATTGATTTAATGATGAAAACGGATTTTTGATTGGATATTTTAATTAGGAGACAAAACATTTTTAAGCCAAAATTCAAAAAGATTTCCGCTGATGTCATCTGTATTGACGTGGCAAAATGAATGGTAATGAAGGCATTTGGGCCATGTTGCTTCGTGCCACACGTGTGAGCGTTATCATTTGGGATCAGTTAATGGGCCAGTTAATCGCTACTCGTAGAAAGATTGATTCGAATAGCACCTACTCGCCGCGTTAACTTGCCACGACGATTAAATGGCCTGTCAGACCTATTAATTGGTTTTCAGGCCGATTAATTGTTGTTGGTCCGTTAACTTGTGGGCGAATAAAGCCTAATTATTTGGCCGATAACCCCACCCAGCCCCCTCTTGCTCCTAAATAGCTAGAGTGTGGCCCTCGTCCCATCCCTCCTGCTTCTCTCATCCCCTTCCGTCCTAGATGGCGGTTGGGCAGGTCCTCCTCAGCGCGCTGCGTGCCGCTTCCCCTCATCTTGTGTGTGACGTAGCTTCCTCTCCTCCATCGGTGCGCTGCTACCCCCTTCTTCCCATGGATGCTTAGGGCATTTCCAACGGCAACCCACAAATTCCCCTTCACATCTGTTCGCGGACAGGGGGACCAGTTCGCGGACACGGAAGCGGCAGGGCGCCATCCAACCGTAGCCGCATACATTTTCACAACAATTTGACCCAACTGGATGAATCGTTCAAACAAGTCTGAATTTCATATAAACAAGGCCGGAATTCATATAAACACACCAGATTTCATATAAACATGACCGATTTCAGTACAAATACATCAAAGTGATGCTAGGCGGGCTTTGGAGTATAATTAATAGCTAAATGATCGCTGAAGCCCGTTCCCCGTGTTCGGCCATGAACCAAGAGAACGGAAGCTTCGCATTTTCCAGCTCCACCTCGACGCTCTCCAGCTCTGCCTCCATGACCTCCGCCTTCGGAGGCCCGGGAAGTGAAGTTGTCCGCCTCCACGTCACCGCCAAGCGACTAATCTACCGAAGATAGTCAGCCCACCAAGCTTCACATCGATGGGAGGGAGGAGCGGTGGCCTTCCCGGGACACGAGCGGTGGCGACCTACGTATCGTGCACTACTTTTCCTCGCTGTCGGTGGCGTCCGTGGACGTGCCGGTTTCTTTGTGGTCATGGCGCCGAGGCACGCTCTCCTCATCGTCGGTATCGCCGAACAACGCCTCGCCCGCCTCCTCCCCGCACTCCTTGTGGGCGGCCGCCACCCACTGCTGGTATCGCCAGTGGGCGAGGCGAATCTGGCGGGCGGAGCGGTAGGACTCGAGCAACGCCTCTTGCTCCGCCAGACCCACGTCCGGCGCGACCGCCCTGCCGGCGGTGACCTGCTCCTCCGCCTGCAGATGCTTCTGGCGGAGGTTGTGGTTGTAGTTGCTACTTGGTTATGGCCGAATCTCATGAAGGTTTCCTACTTGGTTATGGCTTAAACTCTCACACTTACCGTGTCTACAATAATTTCACCCGAAAGGTTGAAGAGACGGTAGATGTGAAGTTTGATGAATCTAACGGATCGCAAGTAGAGCAATTGCCAATTGATGTAGGAGACAAAGACCCTTCGGAAGCAATCCAAGACTTGTCTATTGGCAAGATTCGTCCAACGGAGGTGAAGCAGAGTACCTCGTCCGTCCAAGTGGAAGCTTCCACCTCACGACAAGGTGAACCAAGAGTTGATACAAAAGCATCCACAAATGGGACACACCAAAATGAAGAAAACGAGGAAGTACACCAAGATGAACATCAACAACCTCCTTCTCCACCACGACAAGAGAACGACAACGTCAACAATGAAGAAGGCCAAGAAGAAGAAGAAGATGAAGAAGATGTTCCTCCAAGATCCAAGCAAAAGCTTTCACGAGTTCGAGCAAGAGTCGCCAAAGACCACCCCGTCGAGCAAATCTACAATGATATCCAAACTGGGAGAATCACTCGCTCTAAAACTCATTTGGCTAACTTTTGTGAACATTATTCATTCATCTCTAGCATTGAACCTATGAAGGTTGAAGAAGCATTGGAAGATCCGGATTGGATACATGCCATGCATGAATAGCTACACAACTTTGAGAGAAATCAAGTTTGGACATTGGTTGAGAAGCCCGAGAACAACCACAACATCATTGGTACCAAATGGGTGTTTCGCAAAAAGCAAGATGAAGATGGACAAGTAGTTCACAACAAAGCCCGTCTCGTCGCCCAAGGCTACACTCAAGTCAAAGGTATGGACTATGGTGAGACATATGCCCCCGTTGCTAGACTTGAGTCCATTTGCATCTTACTTGCCTATGCTAATCACTATGATATCACCTTGTAGCAAATGGACATTAAAAGTGCTTTTCTAAATGCTGAAATAGAGGAGGAAGTTTATGTTAAGCAACCTCCCAGCTTTGTTAATCCTAAGAAACCTAATCATGTTTACAAACTTCACAAAGCTCTTTATGGTCTTAAACAAGCTCCTAGAGCGTGGTATAAATTCTTGACCAAGTTCCTTATTGAAAAAGGCTTTGAAATTGGAAAAATTGATTCTACTCTTTTTACTAAAAGGGTTAATGGAGAACTATTTGTGTGCCAAATCTATGTTGATGATATTATATTTGGTTCGACTAACCCTCACTTTATGAGAAATTTGGAAAGCTAATGTCGGAGAAGTTTGAGATGTCTATGATGAGTGAACTCAAATTCTTTCTCGGTTTGCAAATCAAGCAAACTAAGGAAGGTACCTTTGTCTCTCAAACAAAGTACACCATGGACTTATTCAAGAAGTTCAATATGCAAGAATGCAAAGGTATGACTACATCCATGCCTACTAGTGGACATCTTGATTTGACCAAAGATGGTGAACCGGTTGATCAAAAGGTTTACCGCTCCATGATTGGTTCATTGTTATATCTATGTGCCTCTCGTCCCGATATTATGCTAAGTGTGTGCACAGGGACGGAGCCAGGATTTGAGCATAGGGGGGCCAAGACAATGGCACATGAGATTTTTTTACTCTTATGTTAACCTCCTTTACACCAATGTCTTAACAGAATTAATCCTCCTCTTAAAGTCATAAGAGAAAAAATAGATAGGAAATCTGAGCACTAATAGAAATTTAATGACATAAGAGATGTAGATTTGTGAAATTTTATAGTGGCATAATTTTGGGATTAGGAGTTTGTATATAAATTAAATATTGGTCCGGCTATTACCTTGGACATAGAAATTATAAATGTTTGGAATTAAATCATTCTTGCTTACCTCATGACATCAATAAAAATCTTTAGACTTACTTTGTGGATTAGGCTGCTCCCCTTCGCTAGGTTGCACGTTGTTTGCACTGGCATCATGTTTTGACGGTTGAGAGCTTGAATCAATTCCACTTTCTTCCTCTTCATGTCTACTGTCTACACAAGCACAAATAAAAAACAGAAAATGTATAATTGATTTTGAATGCCTACAGTCTGTATGACTATATATCTATGATTTGTCAAGCACAAACTAAACTAATTTGAATATAAACTGCCTTTTTCCGCTCATGTTTTTGCCTCTCATCAGTGCGTTAAGCCGTCCGGCAACGTGTCTGTGGTCCGTAGATTGACCCTCCCTGTTCCGGCGTCCCCTTCCCTTCTCTGCTTCTTGGTGGTGGCGCGGCCGCGAGATGGGAAAGATTCGATCACAGCAATCGGCGCAACCGCGCGATGAAAAGATCTGATCGCAGCAGCCCCTGGCGGCTCGGAAACAAAGAAGTTAGCAGCCATATGTGCGTGCGTGGTTCCACGATGGCCTTTTTCCAAGTCGAATGGCTGCTAATATAATTTTATTAGCCCACTGCAACTAACATCCACGATGGCCTGCTTAGGCATTCTTAGCATTGGGCTGTACATGGGCTCGGGCTGCACGTTAATTAACAGGCTAAAGAGGGATAGGGGGGGGGGGCGAAGCAATCACGATCAAGTGCACAGGCAAAAAAGATCAGCGAATAAGTCATACCTGTAAGGGACGAGGCAATCGTTGGGGGGGGGGGTCTAGCCCCCCCTCGCCCCCCTGCATCCGTCCCTGTGTGTGCATGTGTGCACGATATCAAGCGGCCCCTAAAGAATGTCATCTTAAGGCTGTGAAAAGGATAGTGAGATACTTACTACACACATCAAATTTTGGCATTTGGTATCCTAAGAGGTTTTCTTTCAATCTTGTTGGTTACTGCGATTCGGACTATGCCGGAGACAAGGTTGATAGAAAGTCCACTTCGGGTACTTGTCAATTTCTTGGTAGATCTCTTGTGTCTTGGTCCTCCAAGAAACAAAACTCGGTATCCTTATCCACCGCCGAAGCGGAATACATTGCCGCTGGTTCATGTTGTGCTCAATTACTTTGGATGACCTAAACTCTTAAGGATTATGGGATATATGTGAAACATGTTCCATTGCTTTGTGACAATGAAAGTGCTATCAAGATTGCTCACAATCCCGTGCAACACTCTCGAACTAAGCATATTGAAGTTCGTCACCATTTCATTCGAGATCACGTTGCCAAAGGGGACATTAACCTTAAGCATGTTCGCATCGATAAACAATTAGCGGATATATTCACCAAACCGCTTGATGAGAAAGTATTTTGCCGTTTGAGAGATGAATTGAACATCATTGATGCTTCAAACCTGGAGTAGGAACTCCATTTGGATACATGCAAGGCATGAGCCTTTGACTAAACCTTGATATTTCTTTCATGTTGCTATTCATATGTCTTGGATATATTTGCACCCTTTCATGTCATCTAACCCTTGTATGTACTTGGATGAATCTAAATCTATGAGATTGCAACCCACTCACATCTTGATCAAATCTCTACATCACCAAGTCCCTACAAAATGGTGGTTGAAGACAAGGAAGCACGAAACCCTTTCAACATATCCTTGACAAATTCTATATTGAGCTTCATGATTGTCATTTTGGATACACAAGTGCTTTTCCTTGCAAGACTAACTCATGTAGGAAGATGAACTCAAATTCTAAGTGGAGCTCCCAACTTTTGATTAGCTACATCAATCTTGAGCAACCCACACAAGTTCAACTACATGATCACGATCAACACCACCACCCAAGTTATGTTATTCCATCTTAGAGAAGCTTTACTCCAAGTCATGAGTCAAAGAAACTCAACAAGATGTGAATACATCAAAATGCTTAAACGAAAAATGGTAACCCCATTTTGAGCTTAAACGATGAGTATGACCTATGATCAAGTGATCTCACTTGACTCCTAAGTCAATATACTCTAACATAGGTGACATTGTCGCCGAGCAATTCTAGATGAAGTTCTCTTGTGTTCTTTTTCTGTGCTCTTGCATTTGTGTCATGCATATTTGTTTCCCCTTTCAAAAAAATCTTCATCTAGATTTCTTTTCTGTTTCTTTTTGTTCTGCATTCCCTGCATCCAATTCCTTGCAAATCCTTGTGATATCTTACTTGTCTAGCGAGCTGAGGTGACAAGTGTTTTCTCTGTGATGAACTCGGTCACATTGGTCTGTTGTTTTTGGTCCAACCGAATTCATTCGGTGCAACCAAAACACACAACTCGGTGCCGCAGATTTCAAGCATGAAAGACAACTTGCCACTTGTTCCTGCATTCTTTTTGATCCAACTCCACTCAATGATTCTTGTCCTCTACCAGCATCACATTCGACTTGCTGCTTTGTTCCGTGACTCAAGGACCAAACCCATTTGTAACAAAAATCCAGAAGAACCCTTCTTGGAAATTGATGTCAAAGGGGGAGAGAGAGATCACATCAAAGCTTAATCATTTCTATAGGGGGAGAGAATACTCAGGAAGAGAGAGAGACCCCAGATGCTTGGTGTTCAAGAGGAGAGAAGTCACATGTCTTTAAGAGGGGAAAGGCATATTTATATTTGATTGTTTGCATTAGCTTTGTTTCTTTTCTTTGATCTGGTTTTCTGTTCCCTATCTTCTCCCAGTATCCCATGCTAGATTCAGGGGGAGCAAGACATCTAAGGGAAGGAAATCCTTGAATTCATTGCACATCTTTACCTTTGGGTACATGTCTATATCTAATGGGGTACTCAGTACTCACTCTCTACATGTCATCCCAGTCTTGGTACTCTTGTGGTTTCTTTTGTTTGCTCTGGCTAGTAGGTGTATCTGTCTTATCTAACCTTGTTTACACAGGTTCATTCCTTCCTAAGACAACTCAAGACCACAAGGTAAGTATATGCATCACATCCATGTGTGTGAGGATTTCTTGCTGATGTACATACTATTTGCAAGAAGGACTCATGAGCATGAAGGTACATTTCCTATTCATATCATTTGCTCTGATGCATATATCCAAGATACATGTAACACATTGCTTACTCTGTCATGCTTATGCATCCACATACTCCTATATTCCATATTTACATGATTGCATACATGTAGGGGGAGCCTATGCATGTTACATGTCTTTCCAAAGCTTTACTTGTTATTCTCTATATCTTTATCTAAAGCTTTGATGTATGTTGTTATCAATTACCAAAAAGGGGGAGATTGAAAGCACAAGTGCTCCCTGGGTGATTTTGGTAATTAATGTCAACATATCTCTTGTTGGACTAATACTTTTACCTAGTATGTCTCAGATAAGTTCAACAATGGAGTGACATGGACTAGAGGATGTGGAACCCCTTCAAGATGCTAAGGACAAAGGATTGGCTCAAGCTCAAAGCACAAGACTCTACATTTTACTTTTAGTGATCCAAGATCACATTGAGTCCATAGGAAAGCCAATACTATTAAGAGGGGATGAGGTATGGCTTAATGGCTTGCTTGCTCAAAGTGCTTAGTGATATGCTCCAAAGCCGTCAACCATTTTCTCACATCCATATATGTCCCAAACCAAAAGTCAAACTCGGCCCCACCGAAACTTTCTATCCGGCGCCACCGAGTTCTCTTGACATAGCCACTGCCAGAAATCCTAGTCTTTTCGGTCTCACCGATAGGGATCTCGGTCTCACCGAGATGGGATTGTAATATCTCTGTGTCTCTTCGCAAAGCTTCGGTCTAACCGAGATAAGCGATCGCTCCCACCGAAATTGCAATGCAAACTCTCTGTTCCCCTTTCGTAATGTTTTGGTCCAACCGAGATGAGCGAATCGGTCTCACGAGTTTTCTTGACCAACTTTCTGTGTGTCTATTACCAAAATCGGTCTCACCGAGTTTGTGTAATCGGTCTCACCGAGATTACGTTATGCCCTAACCCTAACCATATCGGTCCCACCGAGTTGACATGTCGGTCCCACCGAAATTTCTAACGGTCACATTATGAACTAAATCAGTCTGACCGAGTTTCACGATTCAATCCCACCAAGTTTGGTAAGTTGTGTGTAACGGTTAGATTTTGTGTGGAGGCTATATATACCCCTCCACCCACTCTTCATTCATGGAGAGAGCCATCAGAACATGCCTACACTTCCAACATACATTTTCTGAGAGAGAACCACCTACACTTGTGTTGAAGTCAAGATATTCTATTCCTACCACATAAATCTTGATCTCTAGCCTTCCCCAAGTTGCTTTCCACTCAAATCTTCTTTCCACCAAATCCAAATCCCGTGTGAGAGAGTTGAGTGTTGGGGAGACTATCATTTGAAGCACAAGAGTAAGGAGTTCATCATCAACACACCATTTGTTACCTCTTGGAGAGTGGTATCTCCTAGATTGGCTAGGTGTCACTTGGGAGCCTCCGTCAAGATTGTGGAGTTGAACCAAGGAGTTTGTACGGGCAAGGAGATCGCCTACTTTGTGAAGATCTACCCTAGTGAGGCAAGTCCTTCATGGGCGATGGCCATGGTGGGATAGACAAGGTTGCTTCTTCGTGGACCCTTCGTGGGTGGAGCCCTCCGTGGACTCGCGCAACCGTTACCCTTCGTGGGTTGAAGTCTCCATCAACGTGGATGTACGATAGCACCACCTATCAGAACCACGGATAAAAAATCTTCGTGTCTCCAAATTGCGTTTGCACACTCCAATCCCGTCCCTTTACATTCTTGCAATTTGCATGCTTTACTTTCCGCTGCTCATATACTCTTGTCATGCTTGCTTGATATGTATTGTGAATGTTAAAACTTGTGCCAAACTCACATTCAACTTAAAGAGATTAAAAAAACTGCACCTTTTCTTACTTAGAGTCTATTCACCCCCCTCTAGACACCTCTTTTCGATACTTTTAGCTGACCTCTCTATGGAGCCTAGGTAGGCTGCGACATGTTGATCTTCCGAGACCGGTATGACCCAGGAAAGTTTGCCCGGCCAGAGGGATCGAGCGTGTTGGGCAATGTGGTGCACCCCTGCAGGGAAGTTTATCTATTCGAATAGCCGTGTTCCTCGGTAAAAGGATGACCCAGAGTTGTACTTCGACCTTATGACAACTAGAACCGGATACTTAATAAAACACACCTCTTACAAGTTCCAGATGCAACCCGGTGATCGCTTTCCCACAAGGCGACGAGGGGAGGATCGCCGGGTAGGATTATTCTATGCGTTGTTACTTGATGCTGCACTTGCTACTCTCTTCTACATGCTTCAAGATGGAGGTTGCCAGAAGCATAATCTTCGATAGGACTAGCTATCCCCCTCCTATTCTGGCATTCTGCATTTCAGTCCACAGATACTACCCATTTCATTGATACCAATGCATATGTAGTGTAGATCCTTGCTTGCGAGTACTTTGGATGAGTACTCACGGTTGCTTTGCTCCCTTTTCCCCCTTTTCCATTCTTCTCGGATGTTGCAACCAGATGTTGGAACCCAGGAGCCACACGCCACCGTCGACGATGACCCCTACTACACCGAGGGTGCCTACTACTACGTGCGGGCCGCTGATGACTAGGAGTAGTTAGGAGGATCCCAGGCAGGAGGCCTGCATCTCTTTTGATCTGTATCCTAGTTTGTGCTAGCCATCTTATGCCACCTTGTTAACTTATGTCTGTACTCAGATATTGTTGCTTGCGCTAACTCTTTTATGATCGAGCACTTGTATTCGAGCCCTCGAGGCCCCTGGCTTATAATATGATGCTTGTATGACTTATTTGTTTTTAGAGTTGTGTTGTGATATCTTCCCGTGAGTCCCCGATCTTGATCGTACACGTTTGCGTGTATGATTAGTGTACAATTGAATCACGGGCGTCACAAGTGTTGGAAATATGCCCTAGAGGCAATAATAAAAGTATTATTATATTTCATTGTTCATGATAATTGTCTTTTATTCATGCTATAACTGTATTATCCGGAAATCGTAATACACGTGTGAATACATAGACCTCAATATGTCCCTAGTGAGCCTCTAGTTGACTAGCTCGTTGTGATCAACCGATAGTCATGATTTCCTGGCTATGGACATTGGATGTCTTTGATAACGGGATCACATCATTAGGAGAATGATGTGATGGACAAGACCCAATCCTAAGCATAGCACAAAGGTCGTTTAGTTCGTTTGCTAGAGCTTTGCCAATGTCAAGTATCTCTTCCTTAGACCATGAGATCGTGTAACTCCCGGATACCGTAGGAGTGCCTTGGGTGTATCAAACGTCACAACGTAACTGGGTGACTATAAAGGTGCATTACAGGTATCTCCGAAAGTAGCTGTTGGGTTGACACGGATCGAGACTGGGATTTGTCACTCCGTATGACGGAGAGGTATCTCTGGGCCCACTCGGTAATGCATCATCATAATGAGCTCAAGGTGACCAAAGTGTTGGCCACGAGATCATTCATTACGGTACGAGTAAAGTGACTTGCCGGTAACGAGACTGAACAAGGTATTGGGATACTGACGATCGAGTCTCGGGCAAGTAACGTACCGATTGACAAAGGGAATTGTATACAGGGTTTGATCGAATCCTCGACATCGTGGTTCATCCGATGACAACATCGAGAAGCATGTGGGAGCCAACATGGGTATCCAGATCCCGCTGTTGGTTATTGACCGGAGAACGTCTCGGTCATGTCTACATGTCTCCCGAACCCGTAGGGTCTACACACTTAAGGTTCGATGACGCTAGGGTTATAAAGGAAGTTTTTATGTGGTTACCGAATGTTGTTCGGAGTCCCGGATGAGATCCCGGACGTCACGAGGAGTTCCGGAATGGTCCGGAGGTAAAGATTTATATATGGGAAGTCCTATTTTGGCCACCGGAAAATGTTCGGGATTTTTCGGTATTGTACCGGGAAGGTTCTAGAAGGTTCCGGAGTGGGGCCACCTGCATGGGGGGACCCACATGAACGTGAGTAGTGGGGAAAGGCCCCACACCCCTGGTCAAGGCGCACCAAGATCCCCCCTTAGAAGGAATAAGATCATATCCCGAAGGGATAAGATCAAGATCCCTAAAAAGGGGGGATAACAATCGGTGGGGAAGGAAATGATGGGATTTCTTTCCTCCCACCTTGGCCAACGCCCCAATGGACTTGGAGGGCAAGAAACCAGCCCCTCCACCCCTATATATAGTGGGGAGGCGCATGGGAGCTTAACACAAGCCAAGGCGCAGCCCCTCCCCTCCCCAACACCTCTCCTCCTCCGTATATGCTTGGCGAAGCCCTGTCGGAGTACTGCTGCACCAACTACACCACACCGTCGTGCTGCCGTTGGAGCAATCTTCCTCAATCTCTCCTTCCCCCTTGCTGGATCAAGAAGGAGGAGACGTCTCCCGTCCCGTACGTGTGTTGAACACGGAGGTGCTGTCCGTTCAACACTTGGACATCGGTGATCTGAATCACGTTCGAGTACGACTCCATCATCACCATCCCCTTGGCTAGCTTCCGCTCGTGATCTACAAGTGGTATGTAGATGCAAACTCTCTCCCTTGACTCGTTGCTTAGATGAACTCATAGATGGATCTTGGTGAAACCGTAGAAAAAATTTTAATTTTCTGCAACGTTCCCCAACAGTGGCATCATGAGCTAGGTCTATGCGTAGTTCTCTTTGCACGAGTAGAACACAATTTGTTGTGGGCGTGGATTTTGTCATCTTACTTGCCTCTACTAGTCTTTTCTTGCTTCGGCGGTATTGTGGGATGAAGCGGCCCGGACCAACCTTACACGTACGCTTACGTGAGACCGGTTCCACCGACTGACATGCACTAGTTGCATAAGGTGGCTGGCGGGTGTCTGTCTCTCCCACTTTAGTTGGAGCGGATTCGATGAAAAGGGCCCTTATGAAGGGTAAATAGAAGTTGACAAAATCACGTTGTGGTTATTCGTAGGTAAGAAAACGTTCTTGCTAGAACCCAATTGCAGCCACGTAAAAGATGCAACAACAATTAGAGGACGTCTAACTTGTTTTTGCAGCGATTGATCATGTGATGTGATATGGCCAGAAGTTGTGATGAATGATGAATTGTGATGTATGAGATCATGTTTTTTGTAATAGGATTCACGACTTGCATGTCGATGAGTATGACAACCGGCAGGAGCCATAGGAGTTGTCTTTATTTTTTGTATGACCTGCGTGTCATTGAAGAACGCCATGTAACTCACTTTACTTTATTGCTAAACGCGTTAGCCATAGAAGTAGAAGTAGTCGTTGGCGTGACAACTTCATGAATACACGATGATGGAGATCATGATGATGGAGATCATGGTGTCAAGCCGGTGACAAGATGATCATGGAGCCCCGAAGATGAAGATCAATGGAGCTATATGATATTGGTCATATCATGTCACAACTATATAATTGCATGTGATGTTTATTATGTTTATGCATCTTGTTTACTTAGGACGATGGTAGTAAATAAGATGATCCCTTACAAAAATTTCAAGAAGTGTTCTCCCCTAACTGTGCACCATTGCTACAGTTCGTCGCTTCTAAGCACCACGTGATGATCGGGTGCGATGGATTCTTACGTTCACATACAACGGGTGTAAGACAGTTTTACACAGCGAAAACACTTAGGGTTAACTTGACGAGCCTAGCATGTGCAGACATGGCCTCGGAACACGGAGACCGAAAGGTCGAACACGAGTCGTATGGAAGATACGATCAACATGAGAATGTTCACCGACGATGACTAGTCCGTCTCACGTGATGATCGGACACGGCCTAGTCGACTCGGATCGTGTAACACTTAGATGACTAAAGGGATGTCTAATCTGAGTGGGAGTTCATAATTTGATTAGAACTTAATTATCATGAACTTAGTCTAAAACCTTTGCAAATATGTCTTGTAGATCAAATGGCCAACGCTCATGTCAACATGAACTTCAACGCGTTCCTAGAGAAAACCAAGCTGAAAGATGATGGCAGCAACTATACGGACTGGGTCCGGAACCTGAGGATCATCCTCATAGCTGCCAGGAAACAATATGTCCTAGAAGGACCGCTAGGTGACGCTCCCGTCCCAGAGAACCAAGACATTATGAATGCTTGGCAAACTCGCGCTGATGATTACTCCCTCGTTCAGTGCGGCATGCTTTACAGCTTAGAACCGGGGCTCCAAAAGCGTTTTGAGCATCACGGAGCATATGAGATGTTCGAAGAGCTGAAACTAGTTTTCCAAGCTCATGCCCGGGTCGAGAGATATGATGTCTCCGACAAGTTCTATAGTTGTAAGATGGAGGAAAACAGTTCTATCAGTGAGCACATCCTGAAGATGTCTGGGTTGCACAACCGTATGACCCAGCTGAACATTAACCTCCCAGATGAGGCGGTCATTGACAGAATCCTCCAGTCGCTCCCACCAAGCTACAAGAGCTTTGTGATGAACTACAACATGCAGGGGATGGAAAAGACCATTCCTGAAGTGTTCTCGATGCTGAAGTCAGCAGAGGCTGAAATCAAGAAAGAACATCAAGTGTTGATGGTCAATAAGACCACTAAGTTCAAGAAGGGCAAGGGTAAGAAGAACTTCAAGAAGGACGGCAAGGAGGTTGCCGCGCCTAGTAAGCCAGTTACCGGGAAGAAGTCAAAGAATGGACCTAAGCCTGAGACTGAGTGCTTTTATTGCAAGGGGAAGGGTCACTGGAAGCGGAACTGCCCCAAATACTTAGCAGATAAGAAGGCCGGCAAAACCAAAGGTATATTTGATATACATGTAATTGATGTGTACCTTACCAGTACTCGTAGTAACTCCTGGGTATTTGATACCGGTGCCGTTGCTCATATTTGTAACTCACAGCAGGAGCTGCGGAATAAACGGAGACTGGCGAAGGACGAGGTGACGATGCGCGTCGGGAATGGTTCCAGAGTCGATGTGATCGCCGTCGGCACGCTGCCTCTACATTTACCTACGGGATTAGTTTTGAACCTTAATAATTGTTATTTAGTGCCAAGTTTGAGCATGAACATTGTATCTGGATCTCGTTTAATACGAGATGGCTACTCATTTAAGTCTGAGAATAATGGTTGTTCAATTTATATGAGAGATATGTTTTATGGTCATGCTCCGATGGTCAATGGTTTATTCTTAATGAATCTCGAGCGTAATATTACACATGTTCATAGTGTAGATGCCAAAAGATGTAAAGTTGATAACGATAGTCCCACATACTTGTGGCACTGCCGCCTTGGTCACATTGGTGTCAAGCGCATGAAGAAGCTCCATGCCGATGGAATTTTAGAGTCTCTTGATTATGAATCGTTTGACACGTGCGAACCATGCCTCATGGGCAAGATGACCAAGACTCCGTTCTCCGGAACAATGGAGCGAGCAACCAACTTATTGGAAATCATACATACCGATGTGTGCGGTCCAATGAGCGTTGAGGCTCGCGGAGGATATCGTTATGTTCTCACTCTCACTGATGACTTAAGTAGATATGGGTGTGTCTACTTAATGAAACACAAGTCTGAGACCTTTGAAAAGTTCAAGGAATTTCAGAATGAGGTGGAGAATCAACGTGACCGAAAGATAAAGTGCCTACGGTCAGATCGTGGAGGAGAATATTTAAGTCACGAATTTGGCACACACTTAAGGAAATGTGGAATCGTTTCACAACTCACGCCGCCTGGAACACCTCAGCGAAACGGTGTGTCCGAACATCGTAATCGCACTCTATTGGATATGGTGCGGTCTATGATGTCTCTTACTGATTTACCGCTATCATTTTGGGGATACGCTCTAGAGACAGCTACATTCACTTTAAATAGGGCACCGTCTAAATCCGTTGAGACGACACCGTATGAATTATGGTTTGGGAAGAAACCTAAGATGTCGTTTCTAAAAGTTTGGGGATGCGATGCTTATGTCAAGAAACTTCAACCTGAAAAGCTCGAACCCAAGTCGGAAAAATGCGTCTTCATAGGATACCCTAAGGAAACTGTCGGGTATACCTTCTACTTAAGATCCGAGGGCAAAAATCTTTGTTGCCAAGAACGGATGCTTTCTAGAAAAAAGAGTTTCTCTCGAAAGAAGTAAGTGGGAGGAAAGTAGAACTCGATGAAGTACTACCTCTCGAACGGGAAAGTGGTGCAGCTCAGGAAAATGTTCCTGTGATGCCCACACCAACTGAAGAGGAAACCAATGATGATGATCAAGGTACTTCGGATCAAGTTGCTACTGAACTTCGTAGGTCCACAAGGACACGTTCCGCACCAGAGTGGTACGGCAACCCCGTCCTGGAAATCATGTTGTTAGACAACGGTGAACCTTCGAACTATGAAGAAGCGATGGCGGGCCCAGATTCCAACAAATGGCTTGAAGCCATGAAATCCGAGATAGAATCCATGTATGAAAACAAAGTATGGACTTTGACAGACTTGCCCGATGATCGGCGAGCGATAGAAAACAAATGGATCTTTAAGAAGAAGACAGACGCGGATGGTAATGTCACCATCTATAAAGCTCGACTTGTCGCTAAGGGTTATCGACAGGTTCAAGGGATTGACTACGACGAGACATTCTCTCCCGTAGCGAAGCTAAAGTCCGTCCGAATCATGTTAGCAATTGCCGCATACTATGATTATGAGATATGGCAGATGGACGTCAAAACAACATTCCTTAACGGGCATCTTAAGGAAGAACTGTATATGATGCAGTCGGAAGGTTTTGTCGATCCTAAGAACGCTAACAAAGTATGCAAGCTCCAGCGATCCATTTATGGGCTGGTGCAAGCATCTCGGAGTTGGAATATTCGCTTTGATGAGATGATCAAAGCGTTTGGGTTTATGCAGACTTATGGAGAAGCCTGCGTTTACAAGAAAGTGAGTGGGAGCTCTGTAGCATTTCTCATATTATATGTAGATGACATACTCTTGATGGGAAATAATATAGAATTTCTGGACAGCATTAAGGCCTACTTGAATAAGTGTTTTTCAATGAAGGACCTTGGAGAAGCTGCTTACATATTAGGCATCAAGATCTATAGAGATAGATCGAGACGCCTCATAGGTCTTTCACAAAGCACATACCTTGATAAGATTTTGAAGAGGTTCAAAATGGATCAGTCCAAGAAGGGGTTCTTGCCTATGCTACAAGGTGTGAGATTGAGCTCGGCTCAGTCACCGACCACGGCAAAAGATAAAGAAGAGATGAGTGTCATCCCCTATGCTTCAGCCATAGGATCTATTATGTATGCCATGCTGTGTACCAGACCTGATGTAAACCTTGCCGTGAGTTTGGTAGCTAGATACCAAAGTAATCCCGGCAAGGAACACTGGACAACAGTCAAGAATATCCTGAAGTACCTGAAAAGGACAAAGGACATGTTTCTCGTTTATGGAGGAGACGAAGAGCTTGTCGTAAAGGGTTACGTCGACGCTAGCTTCGACTCAGATCCGGATGAATCTAAGTCACAAACCGGATACGTGTATATGTTGAATGGTGGAGCAGTAAGCTGGTGCAGCTGCAAGCAGAGCGTCGTGGCGGGATCTACGTGTGAAGCGGAGTACATGGCAGCCTCGGAGGCAGCGCATGAAGCGATTTGGGTGAAGGAGTTCATCACCGACCTAGGAGTCATACCCAATGCGTCGGGGCCAATCAAACTCTTCTGTGACAACACTGGAGCTATTGCCCTTGCCAAGGAGCCCAGGTTTCACAAGAAGACCAGGCACATCAAGCGTCGTTTCAACTCCATCCGTGAAAATGTTCAAGATGGAGACATAGAAATTTGCAAAGTACGTACGGATCTGAATGTCGCAGATCCGTTGACTAAACCTCTCTCGCGAGCTAAACATGATCAACACCATAACTCTATGGGTGTTCGATTCATCACAATGTAACTAGATTGGTGACTCTAGTGCAAGTGGGAGACTATTGGAAATATGCCCTAGAGGCAATAATAAAAGTATTATTATATTTCATTGTTCATGATAATTGTCTTTTATTCATGCTATAACTGTATTATCCGGAAATCGTAATACACGTGTGAATACATAGACCTCAATATGTCCCTAGTGAGCCTCTAGTTGACTAGCTCATTGTGATCAACAGATAGTCATGATTTCCTGGCTATGGACATTGGATGTCGTTGATAACGGGATCACATCATTAGGAGAATGATGTGATGGACAAGACCCAATCCTAAGCATAGCACAAAGGTCGTTTAGTTCATTTGCTAGAGCTTTGCCAATGTCAAGTATCTCTTCCTGAGACCATGAGATCGTGTAACTCCCGGATACCGTAGGAGTGCCTTGGGTGTATCAAACGTCACAACGTAACTGGGTGACTATAAAGGTGCATTACAGGTATCTCCGAAAGTAGCTGTTGGGTTGACACGGATCGAGACTGGGATTTGTCACTCCGTATGACGGAGAGGTATCTCTGGGCCCACTCGGTAATGCATCATCATAACGAGCTCAAGGTGACCAAAGTGTTGGCCACGAGATCATTCATTACGGTACGAGTAAAGTGACTTGCCGGTAACGAGACTGAACAAGGTATTGGGATACTGACGATCGAGTCTCGGGCAAGTAACGTACCGATTGACAAAGGGAATTGTATACAGGGTTTGATCGAATCCTCGACATCGTGGTTCATCCGATGACAACATCGAGAAGCATGTGGGAGCCAACATGGGTATCCAGATCCCGCTGTTGGTTATTGACCGGAGAACGTCTCGGTCATGTCTACATGTCTCCCGAACCCGTAGGGTCTACACACTTAAGGTTCGATGACGCTAGGGTTATAAAGGAAGTTTTTATGTGGTTACCGAATGTTGTTCGGAGTCCCGGATGAGATCCCGGACGTCACGAGGAGTTCCGGAATGGTCCGGAGGTAAAGATTTATATATGGGAAGTCCTATTTTGGCCACCGGAAAATGTTCGGGATTTTTCGGTATTGTACCGGGAAGGTTCTAGAAGGTTCCGGAGTGGGGCCCACCTGCATGGGGGGACCCACATGAACGTGAGTAGTGGGGGAAAGGCCCCACACCCCTGGTCAAGGCGCACCAAGATCCCCCCTTAGAAGGAATAAGATCATATCCCGAAGGGATAAGATCAAGATCCCTAAAAAGGGGGGATAACAATCGGTGGGGAAGGAAATGATGGGATTTCTTTCCTCCCACCTTGGCCAACGCCCCAATGGACTTGGAGGGCAAGAAACCAGCCCCTCCACCCCTATATATAGTGGGGAGGCGTATGGGAGCTTAACACAAGCCAAGGCGCAGCCCCTCCCCTCCCCAACACCTCTCCTCCTCCGTATATGCTTGGCGAAGCCCTGTCGGAGTACTGCTGCACCAACTACACCACGCCGTCGTGCTGCCATTGGAGCAATCTTCCTCAACCTCTCCTTCCCCCTTGCTGGATCAAGAAGGAGGAGACGTCTCCCATCCCGTATGTGTGTTGAACGCGGAGGTGCTGTCCGTTCAGCACTTGGACATCGGTGATCCGAATCACGTTCGAGTACGACTCCATCATCACCATCCCCTTGGCTAGCTTCCGCTCGTGATCTACAAGTGGTATGTAGATGCAAACTCTCTCCCTTGACTCGTTGCTTAGATGAACTCATAGATGGATCTTGGTGAAACCGTAGAAATTTTTTTAATTTTCTGCAACGTTCCCCAACAACAAGTTGGTATCAGAGCCAACTGCTTGTAGGAATCCCCTTCCAAACTCGTTGGCCGAAGTTGAGTCTAGTCATTGCAAAACTTTTACTAACATGGTTGTGTGGCTTACAGGCCCATATCACCGTTGGGTGGTATTAGGTTATTTTATTCCTCGTCTATACTCTGGGACTCTAATCTCTCTTCTAGGTTAAATAATTTTACTAACTCTGACTCTAGGTTCTCGTAATTACATCTTCCCAGAGAGCCCCTCACTCCAGATGATTACTTGGAGCACCGAAGGATTCCAAAAATACTCTCCGATGTTCTCTCGAGACTTTGTGCCCGTTGCTTTTGCAATTCCCTACCATCAAAATATCCCTATGGATAAATACATACACATGCCATTCTTACTTTTGTTCCTAGTTGATCTTGTTATTACAAGGTACCCCGAAATTCTCTCTATTGATCCGAGAATACTTTGTGCCTACTGCTTTGAAGTTCTTGCCACATGAATGCCCTCTATGGATAATTCCTCGCACTTACCGAGTATCCGCTCTTCCCCCGTTGTTCATATGATTCACAAGACACATTGAAATACTATCTAATCTTTCGGTAATCCTCTACCCGCTATTACTCTACAAATACTTTTCTGCTTGCATTATGGTTGTGTTCCATATGACTAGCAATATTCATTAGTATCCTTTGTCATTATCATTCTGAGTCCCTTGATTCAATAAGTTGCGAATGCTCGCAATCCTCAATCAGATCCTAGAATTCATCCTTCCGGCTCAGACGTCATTTTAAACATGAGATGGATCTCAACCAATCAGATTGCCGTCGATTGTACCCCTAAGCCTACTCAACTTATCCATCCTTAATCAGAGCGTTTACTTCTGATACCTTGATTTGGAATTCATAATTCCTTTGCATCTAAGCTATGAGTTAGTTGGTTGTTTCTATAATCTAATGCCTTTGCATTGTTTTCTTCCTGTGGTTGTGCGCAAATGCTCACATCATCTCGGTTATGGACCGTCAGATCCTTTGTTGGATTTTATCCGACAGCGACCTTCATATTCATTAACCTTGTAAGCCTTTCCTCGGATACATAATGCCTTTGGTAAATTGTATCTCTGCTTTCTTAACCATGCTCTGCTTTCGGGCTGGTATAATTTACTCTTGAAGTTTGTGTTATATGTTCCTAAGTTGCCCCGATGGGTTGAACCTATGCCTTCCCTAATATGTGTGAACTCGTAAGTTATGCGAGTTACACTCTACTGGCTTTTCGTCAGATAAAATTTCAACACTACAACTTCTTCAAAAGCGAAAAGTGAATGAAAGGTTGTGCATTGGAGAAGTGGGAGTCGACCTTGAACTTTGTGTTCATGCCCATGGACACGTTGTAGATCTTATCATGGAAGCTTCTCTTAAATTAATTATTCCCTTGGTATAAGTTCATATTATATCTAGGATCTGGTCTTTTGCAATCATGGTTCTGGCCATATTGATACTCCTTGATTCCTTTTCTCGGGAAAGTTAAAGTACTTGTCTTCTGCAGATCAATACATATCCGCAACCTCTATTTTATCTTCCTTCGATTATTACCCTCTGGTATATCGATAATATCAAAGAACTGTGTCGCTTCCTATGAGTCTACATCTAGTATTGCTTCTCACCGATTTCAGATTCCCTCCGGGTTCTGAGTTATTAGTCACTCGAGAACACCGATAAATGAATCGATTCCGCACACCGATTCAATAACTCAGTATTTTTCATTGCTTACGAGCTTAATAAACCTTCAAGTCATTCCCAAGCCTGATCGGCTATATCATTATTGTGCTAAATTTTAATTGTGCTACCTGATCCTTACTCCCGTAGCGCAACTTTCAACGATGAGCTAAGCTTACTTCGATCTTCCTCTACTTATCGTTCACCCCGAACAACAAGCTTGATTCCGGGTCAGTGTCATATCCGTGGATCCAATAATCTTTCACTGCATCAGCCTTTTACTTGATGCAGTCGCCATCCGATTGCTTCTTCGTGGAGCCTCTCAACAAAATTTGTCGTGATCATCGTCAACATTTTGACTCCTTCCAAGATATCAATCGAATTCTTAATGAGAAATACCATCCTTGCCCCTCGATGATTTGTATTATCAACGACAACATTATTGCCTCCCCTCCGACACAAACTTGATCATGTTATGGAGCTCCTTGCTACCTAGCTTATGTTATGTTCTACCTTGGATCATTACCATATTTTATATCAAGGATGTTGTGAGAATTGCTCCACCTCTTAAGAATTCTTGGTATAGTGATACCTCTCACCATCACCATTCTTTCTTGTGTTGTTTCTAACTGGGATACCAACAATTGAACTATGATGTGTGAATTCAAAACTTCTAGTAACCCTATTGCTTTGAAGTGAATGGTCGATAGTTTCATTCTAATTCTTGTGTTCATTAAGCCACCATTCTAACATTGATCGTGCAACCCAGCCCATATTTTGGGTGCACATTTCAATCAATGTTTAATTGTGTATGCTTTCCTCGAGCATACATCATTATATCATTTGGCCTGAGAATTGTCATCTCTTTGTTAACATAATTGTGGAAAACTCGGTGAATTATCACTGACTCCATTAGCCACATCCTCATCTTCTCCTTGGTTAATGATGAACTCTTGTTTTGGAACTTGCTTCTATAGTTCATTTCCCGAGAATCTTATAATGCCATCTCGTCAATTTGTGTGCATCTTTTCTTCTCAGGCATCCTGAGACTGCGGTATCCTGACACCAATCATATCTGAATCTCGGTCAGATATGATGGTTGGAATATATTTCCAAGAGTTATAACATTGGCCTTTATATGAACCGGTAAGGTGATGTCATGCCTAGCACACCTGGCTGGAGGACCTATTGTTATAGTTTCCTTTTTAGCAAGGTTAGCCATTCATCCATGCTGAAATTGTAAGACTTATTCTATAAAGAAGTTCCCGATGGATCCTTTGTATTACGAAAGTCAGACCTTTACTTGATGACCATGTCTATGATATCTCGAAGCATGTCCATGGTACTCCAATTTTCAATAAGGACATTTGAAGCAAAATGCTAAAATTTCTTTGTCAATTATCCAAACACCATTGTATGGGTAATGTCATGAAATTTCTCTCCCCTTACCTAAAGGGTTTTCTACTTCTATCCTGTCATGGATATCATGCTCTGCTTGCCCTTGCGAAGGATATACCCCTAGAATATGTGTTTAGACACAGTTTTCCTTTCCATTGTTTTGATTAGTATACTAATTACTTTTCCTTTCCATTGTTTTTTTAACCTTTCTTGTAATCTGACTTAACTAAGCAGTGATAATTCCCTGCTTAGGTAAGCACCTCGTTGTACCACTCTATCGGTAAGACCCTGTTACTATTGTTGATGACATTCCGGCAGCCACCGATGGACGAGAACTTTGCCTATTGGTCCACCTCGTTAAACGAGTAGGAAAATGGTTCTCTTCGTCCCTCACCTTGGTACCGATGTTTTTGCCAACATAACTGACAGACTATCCTCCGACATGCCTTGCTTACATGATCGTGCAAGACGTCACTGCCCTTCCTACTTTTAACCCATATGGTGGGCCCATAACCCACAGTTCCACATAATTGAAACCTGACTCTCTTGTACACCCCATATTTCAAAAGTTATTCCTAACGCGTGGCTTTGTCCGAAAGATCACCAATTCTGGTATCAGACACAATAATTATTCCCATTGCTTTGAACCCCTTTCACTTTGTTTCAGGCAACGAACGATTGCCTATCCGCTTGAGATTCGTATTGCACCTTCTTACCTTTCTCTCGATGACTTTCTTAAATATCAACTCGAGAGATGCCTCTATGCCTTGTCCACAGAGATGGCCCCCAGGTACCTAACATGTATTGAGCTCCGCCCTTCTCAAGTCTTATCCCTTGGCTTTCCATAAGCACGATGGAGATCCTGAAGAAAGGATGTCGGCTTCATCATGATGACTTGAAGTAGAGAAATGAAGACATCAATGTAGTGGATCGACCTCTAGGAGAAGAGAAACCAAGAACGAGAAGATCCATTAGAAGTACGTAACCATAATTTTCCCTCTTACTCTACCTTTTAAATCTCGGGATGAGATTTCTTGTAGTGGAGGAGAATTGTGACGCTCAGATAATTAAGCTATAGTAATTCCATGCTAATGATGCCACATCACCTCGGTTACTGTTGTTAATCTTGCGTTAGTTCAAACCAATTCAAATTCAAATTTGAATTAAAGTCAAACGATAAAAGTTTTCAAACATTAAAACTAAAATGTTCATCATCTGGAAAATATTCATTTGTTAATATTGGTGGCGAACCAACATTTCTAAAAAGTGTTTAAATGCCCTAAACTATCCAAAACTGTGGCAAACAGCCCCAAAATTTATCATTTCTATTTAAACAAAATTTCAAATGAATTCAAATACCTTGCATACTTTTTTGTGGCAGTGCCTAAAAATGCAACACCAATTTTGGACCAAGTTCCATATTTTGCAAAAATAATTTGATGGTTTAGTTAAATATAAATAGTGCATATTAAAAGAAAAGGCAGAAAACAGAAAAGTTTTAGAAAAAGAGAAGAGGTAGAGGAACTACTACTGCTGCACTGGGCCCTAGTGGCCACAGTGCAAACCCAGCCCACCAGCAGCCATCCTCCTCCTCCCTGTTCACGGGGGGGGGGGGGGTGGCACGCATCCGAACCACCATGGCCGCTGCTGTGGGTGTGTGGCGACCATCCCGTGGTTCCCCGTCGCGCATAAGGTCAGCCCCCTGCCCCTCTCTCCCTCCCCGGAACCCTAGACCACCCCACTCTTCCTCTCGCCTGCTCTCTCTCTTGATTTTGGTGGCGCCCGAAACCTCCGACGCCATGGCCGACCCCGTCCACGCGACCACCCTCGCCCCCACGTGCTTGGAGCTTGACCAGGAGCTTCATTCGCCTCCATTGCATCGTCCACGAGCACGGTCTCGAGCTGGACGCCTCTACATTGTCGGGATCGAGAACTTTGTCCTCTTCGATCACCGGTGCCTCTCCGTCAAATATACCATCGCTGCTGCTCCTAAACTCCCAACGGGCCTCCGTGCGCCTACTAGGTGAGCTCTGTCATGGATCCCCTTCCTCTGTTGCTCAATCCGTGCTGCTACTTGTTGTTGCCAATGATACTGCTCTAGTCGCCATGGTTGGGGTCACCGCATCGATACCGCATGCGTCGTCGTCGGCCTCATCGCGCCCCTATGCCCCCACTCACCCCGAAGCTGCGCTGCCTTGCTGTCGGGCTGCCGCGGCTCCCTTCCCGTCCACCACTGCGCTGCCCCTCGCCGCGCTCGCCGGAGCTCCCCTACGGCCCCTGCGCTGCCTCGCAGTCGCGCTCCCACTTGGCCCATAGCCTCGCCCGCAGCCCCCCACCCGTCCGCTGCTCCTGCGTCCGCCTGCTCCAGCCGCAACCACCACTTGCCTTGCACGCGCTGCACCGCCTCGCTGGTGCTGCTGCTACCTCGTCGCCCCGGCCTTCCTCACACACACGCGCCTGCAGCCGCGCAACTCTGTCGCAGCTACCTCCGCTGCCGAGCATCGCCGCCGCTCGTCGACCCGCCGCCCTCCGTCGGCACCGTTCACGGCCAGCTCGCCGTCGCCGCAGTTCGGCGAGCCACTCGCCTGCGCCCCGATTTTTCCAGTTCAGGTGCCCATGCCCGAGCGCTCACTACCCACTGGCGCCCGTCACCTGTTCGGGTTTCACCCGATGACTGCACCTGCTATGGCCTCTGGCCCATTGACAGCCGGGGCCCACACCCCTTAGAACGAGTAATAAAAATAATAATTATATTAATTAATTATTTTATTAATCTAATTAATCCTGTTAATTAATCTACTACCTAATTAGTCTAACTAAAACTATTAGTTAACTAGGCAGACAATGATAGGGGGGGGCACCCCCTGTTGACCAGTCAAAGTTTGACTGGTCAACTCGGTCCCCCTGGTCCCACATGTCAGCCAATGTACATTTTTGTGTACACTGTGCTAGGTACATCAAATAATTTGACATTTAACTTTTGAATTAAAATAATTTAGAAAATGAATTAAAACTTTAAAAATTAATATAAAATAATTCGTAACTCGGATGAAAATACTTTGTACATGAAAGTTGCTCAGAACGACGAGACGAATTCGAGTACGCAGTACGTTCGTCCGCCGCACGTCCCTAGCATAGCAAACATGCACCAATCCACCTCCGTTTCATCTGCCCGAAAACGTCAAACACTGGGAATACTTTCCCGGATGTTTCCCCCCTTCGCTAGTAGCACCTACTGCGTTAGCTCACCTTGGCACCGCTAAATGTCATGTCATGCATCTTAATGCATCTGTTTGAATTGTATTAATTGTTTCTACCCCCTCTTCTCTCTGGTAGATTACGAGACCCACGCCGCTGCTGCCCCGATGGACTACGGTGTTGACGACCCCTCCTTCTCAACCGAGTTTCCAGGCAGGCATACCTTCCTTGTCAACGACCAGGAGTAGTCAGGAGGATCTCAGGAAGGAGGCCTGCGTCTCTTTTGATCTGTATCCCAGTTTGTGCTAGCCATCTTGTGGCACCTTGTTAACTTATGTCTGTACTCAGATATTGTTGCTTCCGCTGACTCTTTTATGATCGAGCACTTGTATTCGAGCCCTCGAGGGCCCTGGCTTGTAATATGATGCTTGTATGACTTATTTATTTTTAGAGTTGTGTTGTGATTGTCGGCGTTCTGGGGACGGGGTACCTAGACTTGCCTGCCTGCAGCCCACTGCGTGGCTCCATCAACGGCCTGGTATGGCCCACCTTCAGCATCAACAACACAAGACCCTTGCCAGGCGGACGACACTAGGACCTTCTGAAGGAAATATGCCCTAGAGGCAATAATAAAGTTATTATTTATTTCCTTATTTCATGATAAATGTTTATTATTCATGCTAGAATTGTATTAACCGGAAACATGATACATGTGTGAATACATAGACAAACATATAGTCACTAGTATGCCTCTACTTGACTAGCTCGTTTATCAAAGATGGTTATGTTTCCTAACCATGGACAAAAGAGTTGTCATTTGATTAACGGGATCACATCATTAGGAGAATGATGTGATTGACATGACCCATTCCGTTAGCCTAGCACTTGATCATTTAGTATGTTGCTATTGCTTTCTTCATGACTTATACATGTTCCTGTAACTATGAGAATTATGCAACTCCCGTTTATCGGAGGAACACTTTGGGTACTACCAAACGTCACAACGTAACTGGGTGATTATAAAGGAGTACTACAGGTGTCTCCGAAGGTACATGTTGAGTTCGCGTATTTCGAGATTAGGTTTTGTCACTCCGATTGTCGGAGAGGTATCTCTGGGCCCTCTCGGTAATGCACATCATTATAAGCCTTGCAAGCAATGTGACCAAATGAGTTTGTTACGGGACGATGCATTACGGAACGAGTAAAAAGACTTGCCGGTAACGAGATTGAACTAGGTATTGGATACCGACGATCAAATCTCGGGAAAGTAACATACCGATGACAAAGGGAACAATGTATGTTGTTATGCGGTTTGACCAATAAAGATCTTCGTAGAATATGTAGGAACCAATATGGGCATCCAGGTTCCGCTATTGGTTATTGACCAAGAATAGTTCTAGGTCATGTCTACATAGTTCTCGAACCCGTAGGGTCCGCACGCTTAAGGTTTCGATGACAGTTATATTATGAGTTTATGAGTTTTGATGTACCGAAGGAGTTCGGAGTCCCGAATGAGATCGGGGACATGACGAGGAGTCTCGAAATGGTCGAGACGTAAAGATCGATATATTGGACGACTATATTCGGAGTTCGGAAAGGTTCCGAGTGATTCGGGTATTTTTCGGATTACCGGGGAGTTACGGGAATACGGGGAAGAGTATTGGGCCTTAATGGGCCTTAGTGGGAAGGAGCCAGGAGGTGGCGCGCGCCCCTCCCAAGCCCAGTCCGAATTGGACAAAGGGTTTGGGGCGCGGCCCCCCTCTCCCTTCCTTCTCCACTTCCCTCCTTTCCCCCCTTCTCCTAGTTGGACTAGGAAAGAAGGAGTCCTACTCCCGGTGGGAGTAGGACTCCCCTTGGCGCGCCCTCCTCCTAGGGCCAGCCTCCTCCTCCCTTGCTCCTTTATATACGGGGGCAGGGGGGCACCTCTAGGCATAACAACACAAGTTGATCTACGGATTGTTCCTTAGCCGTGTGCGGTGCCCCCCTCCACCATATTCCACCTCGGTCATATCATCGCGGAGTTTAGGCGAAGCCCTGCGCCAGTAGAGCATCATCATCGTCACCACGCCGTCGTGCTGACAGAACTCATCCCCGAAGCTTTGCTGGATCGGAGCCCGGGGATCGCCATCGAGCTGAACGTGTGCTGAACTCGGAGGTGCCGTACGTTCGGTGCCTGGATCGGTCGGATCGTGAAGACGTATGACTATATCAACCGCGTTGTGCTAACGCTTCTGCTTACGGTCTACGAGGGTACGTGGACAACACTCTCCCCTCTCGTTGCTATGCCATCACCATGATCTTGCGTGTGCGTAGGATTTTTTTTTGAAATTGCTACATTCCCCAACAATGGCATCCGAGCCTAGGTTTTATGCGTTGATGTTATATGCACGAGTAGAACACAAGTGAGTTGTGGGCGATACAAGTCATACTGCTTACCAGCATGTCATACTTTGGTTCGTCGGTATTGTTGGATGAAGCGGCCCGGACCGACATTACGCATACGCTTACGCGAGACTGGTTTTACCGCCGTGCTTTGCACACAGGTGACTAGCGGGTGTCTGTTTCTCCAACTTTAGTTGAACCGAGTGTGGCTATGCCCGGTCCTTGCGAAGGTTAAAACAACACCAACTTGACAAACTATCGTTGTGGTTTTGATGCGTAGGCAAGAACGGTTCTTGCTAAGCCCGTAGCAGCCACGTAAAATTTGCAACAACAAAGTAGAGGACGTCTAACTTGTTTTTGCAGGGCATGTTGTGATGTGATATGGTCAAGACATGATGAGATATAAGTTGTTGTATGAGATGATCATGTTTTGTTGAAGTTATCGGCAACTAGCAGAAGCCCTATGGTTGTCTCTTTGTTGCATAAGATGCAAGTGCTAAATAATTGCTTTACTTTATCGCTATGCGATAGCAATAGTTGCAAGAGCAATAGTTGGCAAGACGACCATGTGACGACATATTGATATAGATCAAGATGATGAAGATCATGGTATCGTGCCGGTAACGATAGAGATCATGACAGTACTTTGGAGATGGAGATCAAAGGCGCAAGATGATCATGGCCATATCATGTCACATATTTTGATTGCATATGATGTTTATCTGTTATACATCTTGTTCTGTTTTGTTTGACGGTAGCATTATAAGATGATCTCTCACTAATTATCAAGAAGTGTTCTCCCTGAGTATGCACCGTTGCGAAAGTTCTTCGTGCTGAGACACCACGTGATGATCGGGTGTGATAGGCTCTACGTTCAAATACAACGGGTGCAAAACAGTTGCACACGCGGAATACTCAGGTTAAACTTGACGATCCTAGCATATACAGATATGGCCTCGGAACACGGAGACCGAAAGGTCGAACGTGAATCATATAGTAGATATGATCAACATAGTGATGTTCACCATTGAAACTACTCCATCTCACGTGATGATCGGACATGGTTTAGTTGATTTGGATCACGTAATCACTTAGATGACTAGAGAGATGTCTGTCTAAGTGGGAGTTCTTAAGTAATATGATTAATTGAACTTAAATTTATCATGAGCTTAGTCCTGGTAGTATTTTGCAAATTATGTTGTAAATCAATAGCTTGCGTTGTTGCTTTCATATGTTTATTATGATATGTTCCTAGAGAAAATTGTGTTGAAAGATGTTAGTAGCAATGATGCGGATTGGATCCGTGATCTGAGGTTTATCCTCATTGCTGCACAGAAGAATTATGTCCTTGATGCACCGCTAGGTGACAGACCTATTGCAGGAGCAGATGCAAACGTTATGAACGTTTGGCTAGCTCTATATGATGACTACTTGATAGTTTTGTGCACCATGCTTTATGGCTTAGAATCGGGACTTCAATGACGTTTTGAACGTCATGGACCATATGAGATGTTCCAGGAGTTGAAGTTAATATTTCAAGAAAATACCCGAGTTGAGAGATATGAAGTTTCCAACAAGTTCTATAGCAAAAAGATGGAGGAGAATTGCTCAACTAGTGAGCATGTGCTCAAATTGTCTGGATACTTCAATTGCTTGAATCAAGTGGGAGTTAATCTTCCAGATAAGATAGTGATTGACAGAATTCTCTAGTCACCATCACTAAGTTACTAGAACTTCGTGATGAACTATAGTATGCAAGGGATGACAAAAACGATTCCCAAGCTCTTCGTGATGTTGAAATCAACGAAGGTAGAAATCAAGAAAGAGCATCAAGTGTTGATGGTTGACAAGATCACTAGTTTCAAGAAAAGGGCAAAGGGAAAGAAAGGGAACTTCGACTAGAATGACAAGCAAGTTGTCACTCCCACGAAGAAGCCCAAAGCTGGACCAAAGCCTGAAACTGAGTGATTATACTATAAAGGAAATGGTCACTAGAAGCGGAAATGCCCTGAATATTTGGTGGATAAGAAGGATGGCAAAGTGAACAAGGGTATATTTGATATACAGGTTATTGATGTGTAGCTTACTAGTGTTTATAGTAGCCCCTGAGTATTTGATACTTGTTCGGTTGCTAAGATTAGTAACTCAAAACAGGAGTTACAGAATAAACAGAAACTAGTTGAGGGAGAAGTGACGATGTGTGTTGGAAGTGGTTCCAAGATTGATATGATCATCATCGCACACTCTCTATACTTTCGGGATTAGTGTTAAACCTAAATAAGTGTTATTTGGCGTTTGCGTTGAACATGAATATGATTTGATCATGTTCATTATGATACGGTTATTCATTTAAAGTCAAAGAATAATTGTTGTTCTGTTTACATGAATAAAACCTTCGATGGTCATACACCCAATGAAAATAGTTTGTTGGATCTTGATCGTAGTGTTACACATATTCATAATATTGATGCCAAAAGATGCAAAGTTAATAATGATAGTGCAACTTATTTGTGGCACTGCCGTTTGGGTCATATCGGTGTAAAGCACATGAAGAAACTCCATAAAGATGGATTTTCGGAATCACTTGGTTATGAATCATTTGATGCTTGCGAACCGTGCCTTTTTGGGCAAGATGACTAAAACTCCGTTCTCTGGAACAATGGAACGAGCTACTGACTTATTGGAAATAATACATACCGATGTATGCGATCCGATGAGTGTTAAGGCTCGTGGCAAGTATTGTTATTTTCTAACCTTCACAGATGATTTGAGCAGATATGGGTATATCTACTTGATGAAACATAAGTCTGAAATAGTTGAAAAGTTCAAAGAATTTCAGAGTGAAGTGGAAAAATCATCGTAACAAGAAAATAAAGTTTCTACGATCTGATCGTGGAAGAGAATATTTGAGTTACGAGTTTGGTCTTCAATTAAAACAATGTGGAATAGTTTCACAAACTCATGCCACCCGGAACACCACAGCGTAATGGTGTGTCCGAACGTCATAACCTTACTTTATTGGATATTGTACAATCTATGATGTTTCTTACCGATTTACCACTATCGTTTTGGGGTCATGCATTAAAGATAGCTGCATTCACGTCAAAAAGGGGCACCACCTAAGTCCGTTGAGACGACACAATATGAACTGTGGTTTGGCAAGAAACCAAAGTTGTCGTTTCTTAAAGTTTGGGGTTGCGATGCTTATGTGAAAAAGTTTCATCCTGATAAGCTCAAACCCAAATCGGAGAAATGTGTCTTCATAGGATACCTAAAGGAGAAAGTTGGGTACACCTTCTATCACAGATCCGAAGGCAAGACATTCGTTGCTAAGAATGGATCCTTTCTAGAGAAGGAGTTTCTCTCGAAAGAAGTGAGTGGGAGGAAAGTAGAACTTGATGAGGTAATTGTACCTGCTCCCGAATTGGAAAGTAGTTCATCACAGAAATCAGTTCGAGTGATTCCTACACCAATTAGTGAGGAAGTTAATGATGATGATCATGAAACTTCAGATTAAGTTACTACAGAATCTCGTAGGTCTTACAAAGTAAGATCCGCACCAGAGTGGTACGGTAATCCTGTTCTGGAAGTTACGTTACTAGACTATGACGAACCTACAAACTATGAAGAAGCGATGGTGAGCCCAGATTACGCAAAATGGCTTGAGGCCATGAGATCTGAGATAAGATCCATGTATGAAAACAAAGTATGGACTTTGATTGACTTGCCCAATGATCGGCGAGACATTGAGATTAAATGGATCTTCAAGAGGAAGACGGACGCTGATAGTGTTACTATCTACAAAGCTAGAATTGTCGCAAAAGGTTTTCGACAAGTTCAAGGTGTTGACTACGATGAGAGTTTTTCACTCGTATCTATGCTTAAGTCTGTCTGAATCATGTTAGCAATTGCCGCATTTTATGAAATCTGGCAAATGGATAAACAAAACTGCATTCCTTAATGGTTTACTTAAAGAAGAGTTGTATATGATGCAACCAGAAGGTTTTGTCAATCCTAAAGGTGCTAACAAATTGTGCAAGCTCCAGCGATCCATCTATGGACTGGTGCAAGCATCTCAGAGTTGGAATATATGCTTTGATGAGTTGATCAAAGCATATGGTTTTATACAGACTTTTGAAGAAGCTTGTATTTACAAGAAAGTGAGTGGGAGCTCTGTAGCATTTCTAATATTATATGTGGATGACATATTGTTAATTGCAAATGATATGGAAATTCTGGATAGCATGAAATGATACTTGAATAAGAGTTTTTCAAAGCAAGACCTCGACGAAGCTGCTTACACATTGAGCATCAAGATCTATATAGATAGATCAAGACGCTTGATAAGATTTTTCAATGAGTACATACCTTGATAAATTTTTGAAATAGTTCAAAATGGAACAATCAAAGAAGGAGTTCTTGCCTGTGTTACAAGGTGTGAAGTTGAGTAAGACTCAAGACCCGACCATTGCAGAAAATAGAAAGAGAATGAAAAGTCATTCCCTATGCCTCAGTCATAGGTTCTATAAAGTATGCTATGCTGTGAACCAGACCTATTGTATACCTTGCTCTGTGTTTGGCAAAGGAATACACTTTTGATCTAATAAGTAGATCACTTGACATGGGTCAAGAATATCCTTAGTGAGGACTAAGGAGATGTTTCTCGATTATGGAGGTGATAAAAGAGCCCGTCGTTAAAGTTACAACGATGCAAGCTTTTACACCAATCCAGATGACTCTAAGTCTCAATCTGGATACATATTGCAAGTGGGAGCAATTAGCTAGAGTAGCTCCGTGCAGAGCATTGTGGACATAGAATATTTGCAAAATACATACGACTCTGAATATGACAAACCCGTTGACTAAGCTTCTCTCATGAGCAAAACATGATCATACCTTAGTACTCTTTTGGGTGTTAATCACATAGCGATGTGAACTAGATCATTGACTCTAGTAAACCTTTTGGGTGTTGATCACATGATGATGTGAACTATGGGTATTAATCACATGCAGATGTGAATATTGGTGTTAAATCACATAGCGATGTGAACTAGATTATTGACTCTAGTGCAAGTGGGAGACTGAAGGAAATATGCCCTAGAGGCAATAATAAAGTTATTATTTATTTCCTTATTTCATGATAAATGTTTATTATTCATGCTAGAATTGTATTAACCGGAAACATGATACATGTGTGAATACATAGACAAACATATAGTCACTAGTATGCCTCTACTTGACTAGCTCGTTTATCAAAGATGGTTATGTTTCCTAACCATGGACAAAAGAGTTGTCATTTGATTAATGGGATCACATCATTAGGAGAATGATGTGATTGACATGACCCATTCCGTTAGCCTAGCACTTGATCGTTTAGTATGTTGCTATTGCTTTCTTCATGACTTATACATGTTCCTGTAACTATGAGAATTATGCAACTCCCGTTTACCGGAGGAACACTTTGGGTACTACCAAATGTCACAACGTAACTGGGTGATTATAAAGGAGTACTACAGGTGTCTCCGAAGGTACATGTTGAGTTCGCGTATTTCGAGATTAGGTTTTGTCACTCCGATTGTCGGAGAGGTATCTCTGGGCCCTCTCGGTAATGCACATCATTATAAGCCTTGCAAGCAATGTGACCAAATCAGTTGGTTATGGGATGATGCATTACGGAACGAGTAAAGAGACTTGCCGGTAACGAGATTGAACTAGGTATTGGATACCGACGATCAAATCTCGGGCAAGTAACATACCGATGACAAAGGGAACAACGTATGTTGTTATGCGGTTTGACCGATAAAGATCTTCGTAGAATATGTAGGAACCAATATGGGCATCCAGGTTCCGCTATTGGTTATTGACCGAGAATAGTTCTAGGTCATGTCTACATAGTTTTCGAACCCGTAGGGTCCGCACGCTTAAGGTTTCGATGACAGTTATATTATGAGTTTATGAGTTTTGATGTACCGAAGGAGTTCGGAGTCCCGGATGAGATCGGGGACATGACGAGGAGTCTCGAAATGGTCGAGACGTAAAGATCGATATATTGGACGACTATATTCGGAGTTCGGAAAGGTTCCGAGTGATTCGAGTATTTTTCGGAGTACCGGGGAGTTACGGGAATACGTGGAAGAGTATTGGGCCTTAATGGGCCTTACTGGGAAGGAGCCAGGAGGTGGTGCGCGCCCCTCCCAAGCCCAGTCCGAATTGGACAAAGGGTTTGGGGCACGGCCCCCTCTCCCTTCCTTCTCCACTTCCCTCCTTTCCCCCCTTCTCCTAGTTGGACTAGGAAAGGAGTCCTACTCCCGGTGGGAGTAGGACTCCCCTTGGTGCGCCCTCCTCCTAGGGCCGGCCTCCTCCCCCCTTGCTCCTTTATATACGGGGGCAGGGGGGCACCTCTAGGCATAACAACACAAGTTGATCTACGGATCATTCCTTAGCCGTGTGCGGTGCCCCCCTCCACCATATTCCACCTCGGTCATATCGTCGCGGAGTTTAGGCGAAGCCCTGCACTGGTAGAGCATCATCATCGTCACCACGCCGTCGTGCTGACGGAAATCATCCCCGAAGCTTTGCTGGATCGGAGCCCGGGGATCGTCATCGAGCTGAACGTGTGCTGAACTCGGAGGTGTCGTACGTTCGGTGCTTGGATCGGTCGGATCGTGAAGACGTACGACTACATCAACCGCGTTGTGCTAACGCTTCCGCTTACGGTCTATCAGGGTACGTGGACAACACTCTCCCCTCTCGTTGCTATGCCATCACCATGATCTTGCGTGTGCGTAGGATTTTTTTTTTTGAAATTGCTACGTTCCCCAACACCTTCAGAATGAGCGGCCTCTTCAGGCTGGCTCCTAAGGAGCAGAGATTTCTATGCAAGCTTCCACCTCATGAGGTTCAGATGACGTGAGAGATGACAACCAAGGCCAGGCGGGTGCCAGCGAGCGTAGTACACCACTTTCCTCTTTGGTGCTAAAGAGGCAAGCACAGGCGTGGAATCTCGAGGAATCAGCCAAAGGTTTCCATTTCTATGCAACAAGACCAAGACCGCCAGGACGACAGGATGGAGGTCATCACCAAGCCTACCACGGCATCATGACCAGAAGCTTTGGAGGCGAAGACTACCTTTTGTCAGGATAAGATGTACCAGTTGTATCCCTTGGAATTTGGCCGTTGTGGGATCCCTTCCCGCCTTCGTTTTGGGGGAACAGGACCAAGGCCACTATAAATAGGGACCAACCACCACCAAAGAAGGGGACGGGTCATTCAGATCATCCTCTCCCTCAACAGCTAAAGAACACACCTCCTAAGGTTGTTTTCCCACTGTACTAGTTCATCCTCAGCCCACCTCGAGGCCAATCCACCACAAAGCAAGAGTAGGGTTTTAGACCGCAAGGTGGCCGAAACCTGGGTAAACTGCTGAGTCCCATTTCCTTCCAGTTCATCGAGCTAAGCCATGGGATCGACGAATAGGCAGACTAGGAAGGTTGAGTTCTTCGCACACACCCTAGAGTTCAAATCTATCCAGGGTTTGCGGAGCCCGGAATCCAACATTTGGCGCGCCAGGTAGGGGTGCGTCAAAGATCCACCTCTCCATCCTCTCTGCCCGTGCCGATTCGACTCTCATGGCAAGCGCTGCTTGATACATCTCCAACGTATCTATAATTTTTTATTGTTCCGTGCTATTATATTACCCCTTTTGGATGTTTATGGGCTTTATTTTACAAATCTATACCATTTTTGGGACTAACTTACTAACCGGAGGCCCAACCCGCATTGCTGTTTTTTTTTGCCTATTTTAGTATTTCGAAGAAAAGGAATATCAAACGGAGTCCAAACGAAATGAAACCTTCGGGAGCGTGATTTTTGGAACGAACGTGATCCAGAGGACTTGGAGTGCAAGCCAAGCAGCAACCGAGGTGGCCACGAGATAGGAGGGCGCCCCCACCCCTACAGGGCGCGCCCCCTGTCTCGTGGGCCCCTCGGGCAGCCACCAACGTACTTCTTCCTCCTACATAAGCCTACGTACCCTGAAAACATCTAGAGAGCCAACGAAACACAATTTCCACCGCCATAACCTTTTGTATCCGCGAGATCCCATCATGGAGCCTTCGCCGGCGCTCCGCCGAAAGGGGAATCGACCATGGAGGGCTTCTACATCAACACCATAGCCCCTTCGATGAGTTGTGAGTAGTTTACCGCAGACCTTCGGGTCCATAGTTATTAGCTAGATTGCTTCTTCTCTCTTTTTGGATCTCCATACAATGTTCTCCCCCTCTCTTGTGGAGATCTATTCGATGTAAACTCTTTTTGCGGTGTGTTTGTCGAGATTCGATGAATTGTGGGTTTATGATCAAGTTTATCTATGAGAAATATTTGAATCTTCTCTGAATTCTTTTATGTATGATTGAGTTATCTTTGCAAGTCTCTTCAAATTTTCAGTTTGGTTTGGCCTACTAGATTGATCTTTCTTGCCATGGGAGAAGTGCTTAGCTTTGGGTTCAATCTTGTGGTGTCCTTTCCCAGTGATAGCAGGGGCAGCAAGGCACGTATTGTATTGTTTCCATCGAGGATAAAAAGATGGGGTTTATATCATATTGCTTGAGTTTATCCCTCTACATCATGTCATTTTGCTTAATGCGTTACTCTGTTCTCTATGAACTTAATACTCTAGATGCAGGTAGGAGTCGGTCGATGTGTGGAGTAATAGTAGTAGATGCAGGCAGGAGTCGGTCTACTTGTTGTGGACGTGATGCCTATATACATGATCATGCCTAGATAATCTCATAATTATTCGCCTTTCTATCAATTGCTCGACAGTAATTTGTTCACCCACCGTAATACTTATGCTATCTTGAGAGAAGCCTCTAGTCAAACCTATGGCCCCCGAGTCTATCTTTTATCTTATAAGCTTTCAATCTACTTTTATTTGCATCTTTACTTTTTGCACCTATATTATAAAATACCAAAAATATATTTATCTTATGATACTATCTCTATCAGATCTCACTTTCGCAAGTGGCCGTGAAGGGATTGATAACCCCTTTATTGCGTTGGTTGCGAGTTCTTTGTTTGTATGTGTAGGTGTGTGGGACTTTTGAGGAGCCTCCTACTGGATTGATACCTTAGTTCTCAAAAACTGAGGGAAATACTTACGCTACTATTGCTGCATCACCCTTTCCTCTTCAAGGAAAACCAACTCAAGCTCAAGATGTAGCAAGAAGGATTTCACGCGCCGTTGGCGGGGAGGTCTTCGCTCAAGTCAAGACATACCAAGTACCCATCACAAACTCATCTGCCTCACGTTTACATTATTTGCCATTTTCCTCTCGTTTTCCTCTCCCCCACTTCGCCCTTGCCGTTTTATTCGCCCTCTCTCTCTCTCTCTCTCTCTCTCTCTCTCTCTCTCTTTTCCGCTTGCCTTTTTCCGTTTGCTCTTGTGTTAGATCGTTTACCTTGTCGTTATGGCTAGTAAAATAGTTTATAAACCATAGAGAAGTTGGAATACAGTAGGTTTAACACCAAAATAAATAAATAATGAGTTCATTACAGTACCTTATGTGGTGGTTTTGTTTTCTTTCACTAACGGAGCTAATAAGATTTCCTGTTGAGTTTTGTGTTGCGAAGTTTTCAAGTTTTGGGTAAAGCTTTTATGGACTATGGAATAAGGAGTGGCAAGAGCCTAGGCTTGGGGATGCCCATGGCACCCCGATATATTCAAGGATAGACAAAAGCCTAAGCTTGGGGATGCCCCGGGAAGGCATCCCCTCTTTTGTCTTTATTCATTGGTAACTTTACTTGGAGCTATATTTTTATTCGCCACATGATATGTGTTTTGCTTGGAGCGTCATGTATTATATTAGTCTTTGCTTTTTAGTTTACGACAATCATCCTTGCTGTACACACCTTTTGGGAGAAGCCTACTTGATTAGAATTTGCTAGAATACTCTGTGTGCTTCACTTATATCTTTTGAGCTTGATAGTTTTTGCTCTAGTGCTTCACTTATATATTTTAGAGCATGGCGGTGGCTTATTTTTGTAGAAATTGCTAGTCTCTCATGATTCACTTATATTATTTTGAGAGTCTTTTAGAACAGCATGGTATTTGCTATGGTTATAAAATTGGTCCTAGAATGGTAGGCATCCAAGTTGGGTATAATAAAAACTATCATAGGAAGTGAATTGGATGCTATGATCAATTTGATACTTGATAATCGTTTTGAGATATGGAGGTAGTGATATTGAAGTCATGCTAGTTGGGTGATTATGAATTTAAAGAACGCTTGTGTTGAAGTTAGCAAGTCCCGTAGCATGCACGTATGGTTAAAGTTGTGTAACAAATTTGAAACATAAAGTATACCTGGCTTGTGCATCCTTATGAGTGGCGGTCGGGGACGAGCGATGGTCTTTTCCTACCAATCTATCCCCCTAGGAGCATGCGTGCGGTGCTTGATTTTTGATGACTTCTAAGTTTTTGCAATAAGTATATGAGTTCTTTTGACTAATGTTGAGTCCATCGATTATACGCGCTTTTACCTTTCCACCATTACTAGCCTCTTCGGTACAGTGCATTGCCCTTTCTCACCTTGAGAGTTGGCGCAAACTTCGCCGGTGCATCCAAACCCCGTGATATGATACGCTCTATCACACATAAACCTCCTTATATCTTCCTCAAAATAGCCACCATACCTACCTATTATGGCATTTCCATAGCCATTCCGAGATATATTGCCATGCAACTTTCCACCGTTCCGTTCATCATCATCATGACATACATTACTTTTGTCATATTGCCATTGCATGATCATGTAGTTGACATCGTATTTGTGGCAAAGCCACCATGCATAATTTTTATACATGTCACTCTTGATTCATTGCACCATCTCGGTACACCGCCGGAGGCATTCATATAAAGTCATATCTTGTTCTAGTTTTCGAGTTGTAATTCATAGGTTGTAATCAATAAAAGTGTGATGATCATCATTATTAGAGCATTGCCCAAAAAAAGGCCAAAAAAAGGCCAAAGAAAAAAAAAGAAAAAAAGGAAAAAGAAAAAAAGAAAATAAATAAAAAGGGCAATATTACTATCTCTTTTTCCACACTTGTGCTTCAAAGTAGCACCTTGTTCTTCATGTAGTGAGTCTCATATATTGTGCTTCAAAGTAGCACCATGTTTTTCATATAGTGAGTCTCATAGGTTGTCTTTTTCATACTAGTGGGAATTTTTCATGATAGAACTTGGCTTGTATATTCCTACGATGGGCTTCCTCAAATGCCCTAGGTCTTCGTGAGCAAGCAAGTTGGATGCACACCCACTAGTTTTCTTTTGTTGAGCATTCATTTATAGCTCTAGTGCATACGTTGCATGGAAATCCCTACTCCTCATGTTGACATCAATTGATGGGCATCTCCATAGCCCATTGATTATCCTCATCAATGTGAGACTTTCTCCTTTTTTGTCTTCTCCACACAATCCCCATCATCATATTCTATTCCACCCATAGTGCTATATCCATGGCTCACGCTCATGTATTGCATGAAGGTTGAAAAAGTTTGAGATTATTTAAGTATGAAAAAATTGCTTGGCTTGTCATCGGGGGTATAGAAGTTGGGAACATCTTTGTGTGAAGAAAATTAAGCATAGCCTGACTATATGATTTTGTAGGGATGAACTTTCTTTTGCCATGTTATTTTGAGAAGACATGATTACTTTGATTAGTATGCTTGAAGTGTTACTATTTCTTTTATCAATATGAACTTTTATTATGAATCATTTGGATCTGAACATTCATGCCACAATAAAGAAAATTACATTGAGAATTATGCTAGGTGGCTTTCCACATAAAAAATTCTATTTTTATCATTTACCTACTCGAGGACGAGCAGGAATTAAGCTTGGGGATGCTTGATACGTCTCCAACGTATCTATAAATTTTGATTGTTCCATGCTATTATATTACCCCTTTTGGATGTTTATGGGCTTTATTTTACACATTTATATCATTTTTGGGACTAACCTACTAACAGGAGGCCCAGCCCGTATTACTGTTTTTTGCCTATTTCAGTATTCTAAAGAAAAGGAATAGCAAACGGAGTCCAAATGGAATGAAACCTTCGGGAGCGTGATTTTTGGAACGAACGTGATCCAGAGGACTTGGAGTGCAAGCCAATCAGCAGCCGAGGCGGCCACGAGATAGGAGGGCGCACCCACCCCTACAGGGTGCGCCCCCTGTCTCGTGGGCCCCTTGGGCGGCCACTGACGTACTTCTTCCTCCTATATAAGCCTACGTACCCCGAAAACATCCAGAGAGCCAACGAAACACAATTTCCACCGCCGTAACCTTCTGTATCTGCGAGATCCATCTTGGAGCCTTTGCCAGCGCTCCACCGGAGGGGGAATCAACCACGGAGGGCTTCTACATCAACACCATAGCCCCTCCGATGAGTTGTGAGTAGTTTACCACAGACCTTCGGGTCCATAGTTATTCGCTAGATGGCTTCTTCTCTCTTTTTGGATCTCCATACAATGTTCTTCCCCTCTCTTGTGGAGATCTATTCGATGTAAACTCTTTTCGCAGTGTATTTGTCGAGATCCGATGAATTGTGGGTTTATGATCAAGTTTATCTATGAGAAATATTTGAATCTTCTCTGAATTCTTTTATGTATGACTGAGTTATCTTTGCAAGTCTCTTCGAATTATCAGTTTGGTTTGGCCTACTAGATTGATCTTTCGTGCCATGGGAGAAGTGCTTAGCTTTGGGTTCAATCTTGCGGTGTCCTTTCCCAGTGACAGCAGGGGCAGCAAGGCACGTATTGTATTGTTGCCATCGAGGATAAAAAGATGGGGTTTATATAATATTGCTTGAGTTTATCCCTCTACATCATGTCATCTTGCTTAATGCGTTACTCTGTTCTTTATGAACTTAATACTCTAGATGCAGGCATGAGTCGGTCGATGTGTGGAGTAATAGTAGTAGATGTAGGCAGGAGTCAGTCTACTTGTTGCGAATGTGATGCCTATATACATGATCATGCCTAGATAATCTCATAATTTTTCGCTTTTCTATCAATTGCTCGACAGTAATTTGTTCACCCACCGTAATACTTATGCTATCTTGAGAGAAGCCTTTAGTGAAACCTATGGCCCCCGGGTCTATCTTTTATCTTATAAGCTTTCAATCTACTTTTATTTGCATCTTTACCTTTTGCATCTATATTATAAAATACCAAAAATATATTTATCTTATCATACTATCTCTATCAGATCTCACTTTCGCAAGTGGCCATGAAGGGATTGACAACCCCTTTATTGCATTGGTTGCGAGTTCTTTGTTTGTTTGTGTAGGTGCGTGGGACTTTTGAGGAGCCTCCTACTGGATTGATACCTTCATTCTCAAAAACTGAGGGAAATACTTACACTACTATTGTTGCATCACCCTTTCCTCTTCAAGGAAAACCAACGCAAGCTCAAGACGTAGCACTGCTCTGTCGACCAGGCCGACGGGTGCTTAAGGAGGCATCGTGGGTCTCCGAGCTTTCACCCCCGCCTTGCGGCGGGTGTAGTGGCCGCCCAAGTTCAGGCTGGAGCTGCGGCCTCGATACAACGACGCGGTAGACCCAACAGGGTTTCTCTAGGCGTATGAGGGGGCTGTTCTGGAGGCCGGTGGTGATGACAAGGTCATGGCAAACTGGCTTCCCATGGCCCTCGCGGGCGCACCGCATGCCTGGCTTTTGCGCTTGCCAGAGTCTTCAGTGGTCTATTGGGAGGAGCTGTGATACGTCTCCAACGTATCTATAATTTCTGATTGTTCCATGCTATTATATTACCCCTTTTGGATGTTTATGGGCTTTATTGTACACATTTATATCATTTTTGGGACTAACCTACTAACCGGAGGCCCAGCCCGTATTGCTGTTTTTTTGCCTATTTCAGTATTTCAAAGAAAAGGAATATCAAACAGAGTCCAAACAAAATGAAACCTTCGGGAGCGTGATTTTTTGGAACGAACATGATCCAGAGGACTTGGAGTGCAAGTCAAGAAGCAATCGAGGCGGCCAGGAGATAGGAGGGTGCGCCCACCCCTCCTGGGCATGCCCCCTGTCTCCTGGGCCCCTCGAGCGGCCACCGACGTACTTCTTCCTCCTATATATACCCACGTACCCCGAAAACATCCAGGGAGCCAACGAAAAACAATTTCCACCGCCGTAACCTTCTGTATCCGCGAGATCCCATCTTGGAGCCTTCGCCGGCGCTCCGCCGGAGGGGGAATCGACCACGAAGGGCTTCTAAATCAACACCATAGCCCCTCCGATGAGTTGTGAGTAATTTACCATAGACCTTCGGGTCCATAGTTATTAGCTAGATGGCTTCTTCTCTCTTTTTGTATCTCAATACAATGTTCTCCCCCTCTCTTGTGGAGATCTATTCGATGTAAACTCTTTTTGCGGTGTGATTGTCGAGATCCGATGAATTGTGGGTTTATGATCAAGTTTATCTATGAGAAATATTTGAATCTTCTCTGAATTCTTTTATGTATGATTGAGTTATCTTTGCAAGTCTCTTCGAATTATCGGTTTGGTTTGGCCTACTAGATCGATCTTTCTTGCCATGGGAGAAGTGCTTAGCTTTGGGTTAAATCTTGCGGTGTCCTCACCCAGTGACAGAAAGGGTTGCAAGGCACGTATTGTATTGTTGCCATCGAGGATAAAAAGATGGGGTTTATATCATATTGCTTGAGTTTATCCCTCTACATCATGTCATCTTTCTTAATGCGTTACTCTGTTCTTATGAACTTAATACTCTAGATGCATGCTGGATAGCGGTCGATGTGTGGAGTAATAGTAGTAGATGCAGGCAGGAGTCGGTCTACTTGTCACGGACGTGATGCCTATATACATGATCATGCCTAGATAATCTCATAATTATTCGCTTTTCTATCAATTGCTCGACAGTAATTTGTTCACCCACCGTAATACTTATGCTATCTTGAGAGAAGCCACTAGTGAAACCTATGGCCCCCGGGTCTATCTTTTATCATATAAGCTTTCAATCTACTTTTATTTGCATCTTTACTTTTTGCATCTATATTATAAAATACCAAAAATATATTTATCTTATCATATTATCTCTATCAGATCTCACTTACGCAAGTGGCCGTGAAGGGATTGACAACCCCTTTATTGCGTTGGTTGCGAGTTCTTTGTTTGTTTGTGTAGGTGCGTGGGACTTTTGAGGAGCCTCCTACTGGATTGATACCTTGGTTCTCAAAAATTGAGGGAAATACTTATGCTACTTTGATGCATCACCCTTTCCACTTCAAGGAAAACCAATGCAAGCTCAAGACGTAGTAAGAAGGATTTCTGGCGTCGTTGCCGGGGAGGTCTTCGCTCAAGTCAAGACATACCAAGTACCCATCACAAACTGATCTCCCTTGCATTTACATTATTTGCCATTTGCCTCTCCTTTTCCTCTCCCCCGGTTCACCCTTGCCGTTTTATTCGCCATCTCTTTCCCAATCTCTTCTCCTCCCTTTTTTGCTTGCCCTTTTTCTGTTTGCTTGTGTGCCTGTTTGTCCTTATGGCTTTGCCGAAGAGTACCGACCTCCTTCTTAGAAGGTTGGAAGAGATTGAATCAAATATTAGAAGCTTTATTACTTTGCAATTTGAGCATAATAATTTCTTCAGAAAAGAGCTTAAAGAACAAAAAGGTTTTTTGGGGTTTATGAATAAGGAGCTTGATGATATGAATAAAGAATTTTATGGTGTGAACTCTCAAATTACCCGGCTTGAGAAGGCTATAGCCCAAATTTCTGATAAGCAAGCTACCTTAGTCAATAAGATGGCTGCCAAACCAGAAAAGTTAGATGAAAATAATGATGAAGATCTTAAAGTTATTGATGTGTCTCCTATTAGATCTTTGTTTTGCAATATGAATCTTGACAATAATGGGACTGGAGATGAGTCAACTTTAGTTAGAAGGCGTCCCAATAATTCGGAGTTTTTAGATCTTGATGCTAAATTTGGTAAAAGTGGGATTGGAGAGGTCATGACTTTAAATAGCATTGAACTCACTATCTCGGATTTCAAGGAATTTGATTATGATAATTGTTATTTAGAAGGTTGTATTTCCTTGTTGCAATCCGTTGTTAATTCTCCTCATGCTTATAGTCAAAATAAAGCTTTTACCAAACATATTGTTGATGCCTTGATGCAATCTTATGATGAAAAACTTAATTTGGAAGTTTCTATACCTAGAAAACTTAATGATGAGTGGGAACCTACTATAAAGATTAAAATTAAAGATCATGAGTGCTTTGCTTTGTGTGATTTGGGTGCTAGTGTTTCCACGATTCCGAAAACTTTATGTGATATTCTAGGTTTCCATGATCTTGATGATTGCTCTTTAAATTTGCACCTTGCGGATTCCACCATTAAAAAGCCAATGGGAAGGATCAATGATGTTCTCATTGTTGCAAATAGAAATTTGGTGCCCGTAGATTTTATCATTCTTGATATAGATTGCAATCTTTCTTGCCCTATTATTCTTGGTAGACCTTTCCTTAGAACGATTGGCGCGATTATTGATATGAAGGAAGGGAATATTAGATTCCAATTTCCATTAGGGAAAGGCATGGAGCACTTTCCAAGAAAGAAAGTCAAATTACCTTATGAATCTATCATGCGGGCTACTTATGTATTTAGTGCCAAAGATGGCACCACTTAGATCTATCTTCGCTTTTATGCTTAGCTAGGGGCGTTAAACGATAGCGCTAGTTGGGAGGCAACCCAATTTTATTTGTGTTTTTTGTTTTTGTTTCTGTTTAGTAATAAATTTTGCATCTACCTTCTGTTTAGATGTGTTTTTATGTTTTAAGTAGTGTTTGTGCCAAGTAGAACCTATAGGATAACCTATGGTGATAGTTGATTTGATTCTGCTGAAAAACAGAAACTTTTCGAGCACGAAAGTAGTTTTGTTAAATCACAGAAACGTGCTTTTGCATTGATTCTTTTTGCTGATGATCAATAGACACATTTACCAGGACTTCCTATTTGTTTAGGATTTTTAGAGTTCCATAAGTTTCCGTTAGTTACAGATTTCTACAGACTATTATGTTTTTGACAGATTCTGTTTTTCGTGTGTTGTTTGCTTATTTTGATGCATCTATGGCTAGTATTAAGTGGTATGAACCATAGATAACTTGGAATACATTAGGTTTAACACCAAAATAAATAAAGAATGAGTTCATTACAGTACCTTATGTGGTGGTTCTGTTTTCTTTCACTAATGGAGCTTATGAGATTTCCTGTTGAGTTTTGTGTTGTGAAGTTTTCAAGTTTTGGGTAAATATTTGATGGACTATGGATTAAGGAGTGGCAAAAGCCTAAGCTTGGAGATGCCCAAGGAACCCCAAGATATTCAAGAATAGCCAAAATCCTAAGCTTGGGGATGCCCCGGGAAGGCATCCCCTCTTTCGTCTTCGTTCATTGGTAACTTTACTTGGAGCTATATTTTTATTCGCCACATGATATGTGTTTTGCTTGGAGCGTCATGTATTATATTAGTATTTGCTTTTTAGTTTTCCACAATCATCCTTGCTGTACACACCTTTTGTGAGAAGCCTACTTGATTAGAAATTTATTAGAATACTCTATGTGCTTCACTTATATCTTTTGAGCTAAATAGTTTTTGCTCTAGTGCTTCACTTATATCTTTTAGAGCATGGCGGTGGCTTAATTTTGTAGAAATTACTAGTCTCTCATGCTTCACTTATATTATTTTGAGAGTCTTTTAGAACAGCATGGTATTTGCTATGGTTGTAAAATTGGTCCTAGAATGGTAGGCATCCAAGTTGGGTATAATAAAAACTATCATAGGAAGTGAATTGGATGCTATGATCAATTTGATACTTGATAATTGTTTTGAGATATGGAGGTAGTGATATTAAAGTCATGCTAGTTGGGTGATTATGAATTTAAAGAATGCTTGTGTTTAAGTTAACAAGTCCCGTAGCATGCATGTATGGTTAAAGTTGTGTAACAAATTTGAAACATGAAGTGTACCTGGCTTGTGCATCCTTATGAGTGGCGGTCGGGGACGAGCGATGGTCTTTTCCTACCAATCTATCCCTCTAGGAGCATGCGCGTAGTGCTTGATTTTTGATGACTTCTAAATTTTTGCAATAAGTATATGAGTTCTTTTGACTAATGTTGAGTCCATGGATTATACGCACTTTTACCTTTCCACCATTGCTAGCCTCTTCGGTACCGTGCATTGCCCTTTCTCACCTTGAGAGTTGGTGCAAACTTCGCCGGTGCATCCAAACCCCGTGATATGATACGCTCTATCACACATAAACCTCCTTATATCTTCCTCAAAACAGCCACCATACCTACCTATTATGGCATTTCCATAGCCATTCCGAGATATATTGCCATGCAACTTTCCACCGTTCCGTTCATCATCATCATGACATACATTACTTTTGTCATATTGCCATTGCATGATCATGTAGTTGACATCGTATTTGTGGCAAAGCCACCATGCATAATTTTTCATACATGTCACTCTTGATTCATTGCACCATCCCGGTACACCACCGGAGGCATTCATATAGAGTCATATCTTGTTCTAGTTTCGAGTTGTAATTCATGTGTTGTAATCAATAAAAGTGTGATGATCATCATTATTAGAGCATTATCCCAAAAGAAAAAAAGAAAGGCCAAAGAAAAAAAAGAAAAAGAAAAAAAGGGAAAAAAAGAAAAAGAAAAAAAAGAAAAAAAATAAAGAAAAAGAAAAAGAATAAAAAAAATAAAAAGGGGGCAATGTTACTATCTCTTTTTCCACACTTGTGCCTCGAAGTAGCACCATGCCATTCATATAGTGAGTCTCATATTTTGTGCTTCAAAGTAGCACCATGTTTTTCATATAGTGAGTCTCATATGTTGCCACTTTCATATACTAGTGGGAATTTTTCATTATAGAACTTGGCTTGTATATTCCTACGATGGGCTTCCTCAAATGCCCTAGGTCTTCATGAGCAAGCAAGTTGGATGCACACCCACTAGTTTTCTTTTGTTGAGCATTCATTTATAGCTCTAGTGCATCCGTTGCATGGCAATCCCTACTCCTCATGTTGACATCAATTGATGGGCATCTCCATAGCCCGTTGATTATCCTCGTCAATGTGAGACTTTCTCCTTTTTTGTCTTCTCCACACAATCCCCATCATCATATTCTAGTCCACCCATAGTGCTATATCCATGGCTCACACTCATGTATTACTTGAAGGTTGAAAAAGTTTGAGATTATTTAAGTACGAAACAATTGCTTGGCTTCTCATCGGGGGTGTAGAATTTGGGAACATCTTTGTGTGACGAAAATGAAGCATAGCCTAACTATATGATTTTGTAGGGATGAACTTTGTTTAGCCATGTTATTTTGAGAAGACATGATTGCTTTGATTAGTATGCTTGAAGTATTACTATTTGTTTTGTCAATATGAACTTTTATTTTGAATCATTTGGATCTGAACATTCATGCCACAATAAAGAAAATTACATTGAGAATTATGCTAGGTAGCATTCCACTTGAAAAATTCTATTTTTATCATTACCTACTTGAGGACGAGGAGGAATTAAGGTTGGGGATGCTTGATACGTCTCCAATGTATCTATAATTTTTGATTGTTCCATGCTATTATATTACCCCTTTTGGTATTTATGGGCTTTACTTTACACATTTACATCATTTTTGGGACTAACCTACTAAACCGGAGGCCCAGCCTGTATTGCTATTTTTTGCCTATTTCAGTATTTCGAAGAAAAGGAATATCAAACGGAGTCCAAACGGAATGAAACCTTTGGGAGCGTGATTTTTGGAACGAACGTGATCCAGAGGACTTGGAGTGCAAGTCAAGAAGCAATCGAGGCGGCCAGGAGATAGGAGGGCGCGCCCACCCCTCCTGGGCGCGCCCCTGTCCCCTGGGCCCCTCGAGCGGCCACCGATGTACTTCTTCCTCCTATATATACCCACGTACCCCGAAAACATCCAGGGAGCCAATGAAAAACAATTTCCACCGCCATAACCTTCTGTATCCGCGAGATCCCATCTACCCGAAGGAGGAACCAACCATGGAGGGCTTCTACATCAACACCATAGCCCCTCCGATAAGTTGTGAGTAGTTTACCACAGACCTTCGGGTCCATAGTTATTAGCTAGATGGCTTCTTCTCTCTTTTTGGATTTCAATACAATGTTCTCCCCCTCTCTTGTGGAGATCTATTCGACATAAACTCTTTTTGCGGTGTATTTGTCGAGATCCAGTGAATTGTGGGTTTATGATCAAGTTTATATATGAGAAATATTTGAATCTTCTCTGAATTCTTTTATGTATGATTGAGTTATCTTTGCAAGTCTCTTCGAATTATCGGTTTGGTTTGGCCTACTAGATTGATCTTTCTTGCCATGGGAGAAGTGCTTAGCTTTGGGTTCAATCTTGTAGTCTCCTTACCCAGTGACAGAAAGGGTTGCAAGCCACATATTGTATTGTTGCCATCAAGGATAAAAAGATGGGGTTTATATCATATTTCTTGAGTTTATCCCTCTACATCATGTCATATTTCTTAATGTGTTACTCTGTTCTTATGAACTTAATACTCTAGATGCATGCTGGATAGCGTTCGATGTGTGGAGTAATAGTAGTAGATGCAGGCAGGAGTCGGTCTACTTGTCACGGACGTGATGCCTATATACATGATCATGCCTAGATAATCTCATAATTATTCGCCTTTCTATCAATTGCTTGACAGTAATTTGTTCACCCACCGTAATACTTATGCTATCTTGAGAGAAGCCACTAGTGAAACCTATGGCCCCCGGGTCTATCTTTTATCATATAAGATTTCAATCTACTTTTATTTGCATCTTTAGTTTTTGCATCTATATTATAAAATACCAAAAATACATTTATCTTATCATATTATCTCTATCAGATCTCACTTTCGCAAGTGACCCTGAAGGGATTGACAACCCCTTTATTGCGTTGGTTTCGAGTACTTTGTTTGTTTGTGTAGGTGCGTGGGACTTTTGAGGAGCATCCTACTTGATTGATACCTTGGTTCTCAAAAACTGAGGGAAATACTTACGCCACTTTGTTGCATCACCTTTGCTCTTCAAGGAAAACCAACGCAAGCTCAAGACATAGCAAGCTGCGCGGCCTCTTCATCGCGCGCTTCGTGGCGCCGGCACCCCACGTCGTTGCGGTACTCCTCGGCGGCACACAGGCGCCGCCCTCGGACCGCCACGTCAAGCAGTTCTTTTGCCAGGCGGGCACCACCCACGTATAGCAAGGAGCGCACCAGGATGGGTGGCGCCCAAGGCTGACCTCACCTTTGACTCCAGGGACCACCCTGCGACCACGGCCGATGCTGATGCGCTCCCAATGCTCTGCACTCCCACCATCTGCAACGTAGCAGTCACCAGGACCCTCATTGATGGCAGTGCTGGCCTCAGTGTCCTCTCTGTGGAAGCATTCAGCCTGCTTCGTGTGCCCCATGGCCGGCTCCATCCCACCAAGCCCTTCTCTGGAGTCGTTGACGGCTCCACCTGCCCCCTAGGGCAGATCCGTATCCCTGTGACCTTTGGCACCCGCGACAACTACCACACCGAGCTCATCGACTTCGACATCGCCCGCATTGGACTACCGTACAATGCCATCCTCGGGTACCCGGCCTTGGCCAAATTCATGGCAGCAACCCACATGGGCTACAGTCTCATGAAGATGCCGGGAAGTAGTGGCATCCTCACCGTGACGGGGGACTCCAAGGATGTGCTCTTGGCCCTCAAGCACGCTTTCAAAGCCGCGGTGGCCGTGCAGCAAAGCAAGGTGGGAGCCCCAGAAGCCCCCGGGGGCTACACCAGCCAAGAAGAAGCAGTTTTTCTCTCAAGATCAGGCCGAGACGAAGCATGTGCCAGTCAACGAAGACAGGGCATCGGGCTCCACCTTCACCATAGGCGCAGGCCTTCCTCCAGACCAAGAGGAGGCATTGATCATCTTCCTACGTGTGAACAAGGATGTGTTTGCATGGGAGGTAGCAGACCTGGTCGGGGTTCCACGAGGAGTAATCAAACACCACCTGAAGGTGTGCCCCAACGCACGACCAGTGAAGCAGAAGGCAGGACGGTAACCTCCAGAGAAGCAGTCGTTCATCACCTAGGAGATCCGCAAGCTGCTGGAGACTTGCGGCATTCGGGAAGTGTGGCACCCGGACTGGCTCTCGAACCCAGTCATTGTCCCCTAGAAGGGCGGGAAGGAGCGCATGTGTGTTGATTTCACCAACCTCAATAAGGCCTGTCCTCAAGACCCTTTCCCTCTCCCGCACATCGACCAGATCGTTGACTCCACCGCCAAGTGTGATCTACTGTGCTTCTTGGACGCCTTCTCGGGCTATCACCAAATCAAGATGGCGGTGCAGGATGTTGAGAAGACCGCCCTGACCCCGTGCGGAGTATACTGCTACACCTGCATGTCGTTCGGGCTGCGCAATGCGGGAGCGACCTTCCAACGGTTGATGCACATCGCCCTAGGACAGCAGCTTGGGAGGAATGCTGAGGCGTATGTGGACGACATAGTGGTGAAGTCTCGGGAGGCGAGAACTCTTATCGAAGATCTGGAGGAGACTTTCGCCAGCCTGCGCACGGTAAACCTGTGGCTCAACCCAAAGAAATGTATGTTCAGCGTCCCGTCTGGCAAGCTGCTGGGCTTCTTGGTGTCGCACAGAGGGATCGAGGCCAACCCCAAGAAAGTCAAGGCCATAGAAAGGATGAGTCCGCCACAAACCCTCAGGGAAATGCAGAAGCTGGCGGGCTGCGTAACCTCGCTCGGGCGTTTCATCTCCAAACTAGGGAAGTGTGCCCTCCCCTTCTTCAAGCTGATGAAAAAGAAAGGCCCATTCAGGTGGACTCCGGAGGCTGACGCAGCCTTCCAATACCTCAAGAAGTACCTCACCAGCCCGCCGGTGATGGTAGCACCACGCCCCCTTGAACCATTGGTGCTCTACCTGGCCGCCACGCCTCACTCCGCCAGCGCAGCGCTAATGGCGGTTCGGGAGGAGCGCCCAATCAAGGGCTCATGGGGAAGAACCTCACGCTCGATTGGGGCGCCACAATCTCAGGACGGCGCTCTTGAGGCCTCGGCCGCCCCGTCGGCAACAACACTCCTGAGGATTGGGCCAATCCTCCAGATAACGGCACTCCCGAGGGCGGAGTTCCTGAGGCCACAGCTGCCTTGACGGATGACAAGGCTCCTGAGGACCCTCAGCCTCAAGAGGCACAGGACTCCGCTAATGCCTTCACCCTCGTCGAGCACCCGGTGTACTTCGTCAGCATGGTGCTACGCAATGCACGGGCGTGCTATCCCATGAAGCAAAAGCTCTTGCTCTTGCTCCTCGTCGCCTCCCAGAAGCTGCGCCACTACTTCCAAGGCCACCCCATCAAGGTTGTCATAGCCTACCCCCTGGAGAGGGTGCTCCGGAGCCCTAATGCCGCGGGAAGGGTCGCTGAATGGAACATTGAACTACAGGTGCTCCAGTTGGAGTTCAGCACCACCAGGATCATCAAGGGTGTGGCCCTTGCCGACTTTGTGGTGGAATGGACTAACGTTCCCGACCGAGAAGTGGGTGAGGACTGTTCCCTCTCGCTGGGAAGCGAAGCACCAGATGGTTGGGTCATGTACTTTGACGAAGCGTTCGCGCGTCAGGGCACGGGGGTTGGAGCCGTGCTCATCTCGCCCACCCAGGACAAGCTCTACTACGCCGTGCAGCTCTATTTCCAGCAGGGAGAGAAGGTCTCCAACAACATCGTGAAATATGAAGGCCTGATCGCACCTCAAGGTTGCGGCAGCCTTGGGGGTGAGGCGCCTCACCATCAGTGGCGAATCCCAGCTCCTCGTCAACTTCTCCAACAAAGCATACAAGCCGAAGGACAAGCACATGGAGGCATATGTTGAGGAGGTACACAAGATTGAGAAACGATTCTTGGGCCTGGAATTACAGCATGTGCCATGCAGCACGAACAAGGAGGCGGACGACATCGCCAAAAGGGCGTCTCGGCACCTGCCTTAGGAGCCTGGCGTCTTTGAGGAACGGCTCTTCAAGCTGTCGACAGCTCCTCCCGCCATGGGACCAACGTCGCCTCAGAAGGAGCTACCACCAGGACCCCCCTCAGGCAACTCAACTTGCGGCCCGACCTTGGCAGCCCTCCTGCTCCTCGCGCTTGAGCCTCAAGAGGGGTGCTGGAACAAGGACTTCAAGGTGAACCTGCTCTAGGGCACCTTGCCGGAGAAGGAGGAAGACGCCGAACACGTGGCCCGCCAGGCCACAACATACTGCATCTGGGACGGTGAGCTCTATCGAAAACGACCAAACGATGTCTCTATGCGATGCATCTCCAAGGAGCAGGGACGCGAGCTGCTGGCCAACATACATGGCGGGGACTGCAGGCATCACTCCTCATCGCGCATACTTGTGGGCCAGGCATTCCGCAGCAGGTTCTACTGGCCTACAATGCTCAATGATGCCACCGAGCTGGTAAGATCTTGTGACGCCTGTCAGTTCCATGCCAAGAAGATCCACCAGCCTGCTCAGGGCCTCCAGACCATTCCGCTCTCATGGCCGTTTGCGGTCTGGGGGCTGGACATCCTGGGCCCGTTCCCTCTAGCGCCCCGGGGCTACCGCTACCTCTACGTCGCCATCGACAAGTTCACCAAGTGGACGGAGGTGGAGGCCGTCCGCACCATCTCGGCCGGCTCGACCGTCAAGTTCATCAAGGGCCCCATGAGCCGTTTTGGGGTTCCTAACCGCATCATCACCGACAACGGATCGCAGTTCACCAACAACCTTTTCAAAACATATTGTGCTAACCTTAGAACGCAGATATGCTATACCTCGGTGGCACACCCCAGGAGCAATGGCATGGCCGAGCACGCCAATGCAGAGGTCCTGAGAGGCCTCAAGACAAGAACCTTCAAGAAGAAGCTCGTGGCCTATGACAGGGGCTGGGTCGATGGGCTCCAGCCCGTGTTGTGGTCCATCCGCACTACCGCGACCAAGCCAACGAGCGAGACTCCATTCTTCCGCGTATATGGAGCTAAGGCGGTTCTCCCTCACAAGGTTAGGCATCGCTCCCGCGGGTCTTGGCTTTTGACGAGGCACGCCAGGATGCCTCATGGGGGATGGACCTCGTACTAGGGGAGGAACACCGTCGCCAAGCCTCGCTCCAAGCGGCAAGGTACCAGCAGGCGCTGCGGCGGTACCATTGTCGTAGCGTCTGTTCCAGGATGCTCGAGGTGGGTGATCTCGTCCTGAGGCAGGTGCTCTCCAGGGAAGGGAAGCATAAGCTCTCGCCCATGTGGGAGGGCCTGTTCAGGATCGCCTGTGTCTCCAGGCCTGGCACCGCGCGCCTGGAGACACAGGACGGGATCCCCATCCAGAATGCCTGGAACATCGAGCACCTCCGGAAGTTCTACCCATGAATCAAGGCCCCATGCCTTTGAAGGTCTCCGCTCGTGACACTCTCACGTAATAATGAGTTGGGGTTGCACACTCCCCGAAGTCTCCTGAGGTCGCCCTAGGCCTCACAGGGGCTCCCACCCACGTCCTAGTGGAGGCCCCATGCTTCGCGCTGGTGGGAAGACAAGAAGACTAGTTTAGGTGCCGGACACACCTGTTCTTTTGCTTGCTTCCTATAGCTGGTTTTCAACTTGTTGAATGAGATTTGGAGTTTTCGCGTCCTTCGTTCGCCAGAGTTGGAATTTCCTCTCTTGTTCGCTCACCTTTCAAAATTTGTCCCAGGAAGAGTGGCAGTTGCCTGTCGCTCCTCCTCGCACGTCCCGCTTGCGGGGGCTAGGTAGGTGTGTACACCTGTGCTCACTCGCAACCACACCTCACCGAAGCCTTGCTGCCCCAGAGCTTCGGCGTCCTTTATCCTTGCGAGGCGCTCTCAAATAAGCTCATGGGCATGCGCACCCTCTTAAGTCCGTGCCTCCGGGCATCGTGATGCAGTGCACCGGCCGCAGCCAACCCACGCTCGGGGGCTCACGCGAGGTAGGACGAGACACCTCATGAGGTCTTCTAGAAACTCTGCAGCTATACAACGTCTCCTGAGGATTGACGGCTCCTGCATCATCAGGAAGGAAGCCCTTGGGAGATACCACAGGAGAGGTGTCGGTGTCAAAACCGGCGGATCTCGGGTAGGGGGTCCCGAACCGTGCGTCTAGGTGGATGGTAACAGGAGACAAGGGACACGATGTTTTACCCAGGTTCGGGCCCTCTTGATGGAGGTAAAACCCTACGTCCTGCTTGATTGATATTGATGATGTGGGTATTACAAGAGTAGATCTACCACGAGATCAAGGAGGCTAAACCCTAGAAGCTAGCCTATGGTATGATTGTTGTTCGTCCTACGGACTAAAACCATCCGGTTTATATAGACACCGGAGAGGGCTAGGGTTACACAGAGTCGGTTACAATGGTAGGAGATCTACATATCCGCATCACCAAGCTTGCCTTCCACGCCAAGGAAAGTCCCATCCGGACACGGGGCAAAGTCTTCAATCTTGTATCTTCATAGTCTTAGAGTCCGACCGATGATGATAGTTCGGCTATCCGGACACCCCCTAGTCCAGGACTCCCTCAGTAGCCCCCGAACCAGGCTTCAATGACGACGAGTCCGGCGCATATATTGTCTTCGGCGTTTGCAAGGCGGGTTCTCCTCCATATTCCATGTGTTTGCCGAATAGTGTCCGGTTTCCTTATAAATGTTGCGCTCCTTGGCTTCTACGTCCAATAATGGCCCTCTTCCACGTGTCGTATGAATGCGAAAAGCCAGGGTATTTTTATGTTTTACCCCCTAGCTGCGCGAATAAGCTGCCTATAAGAGAGGCGAGGACCCAGATCCGAATCACACCATCCTCCTTCCGCATGTACTCATCGAAGCGCATCTGACAAAAATCCATTCCAACATGGTCAGTCGACGCGGCTCCTCCTCTCGCGCTCCCAGTCCTCAGCCAGGAGATTGGAGGAGATGTTCAGTCCCACATAGTGAGTTAGTGACGCTCCAAGCAGAGGGATACCTTCCCCCAGCCTTTATGGTTCCGGTTCGAGCCGGACTGGCCACCTACAAGGGTGGGAAGTAGGCGGAGAGCGTCCCCAACCCCTCCAAAGGAGAGCGGGTATGCTTCGTCCCCTACCTAATAAGGGGACTCGGATTTCCCATACATCCGTTTCTCCGGGGGCTTCTGGAGTTCTATGGACTCCAACTTCACCACCTCACACCTGCCTCCATCTTGCACATCGTGGGCTTTGTAGCTCTTTGCGAGCTGTTCTTGGGCATCAAGCCCCATTTTGCGCTGTGGAAGAGATTGTTTTGCCTTGTACCCCGTTCTCACGAGGGGTCGATATATCAAGTGGGCGGAGCCGAAATATGGCGCATCGTCGGGACCGGATATCTATCCGGAACCCCGAAGAAGGCGTCCGAAGACTGGCCTTCGGAGTGGTTCTATATGGAAGACGCCCCGCTGCCGGATCCAGTTTGGATTGGCCTCCCGGAGTTTAGCAACGCTCCTCTGAAGAAACGCCTGAGTTGGCGCTCGCGGAGCCCTCAATGGGAAGATGATAGGAGCGTCCAATATCTGATGGGCCGGATAAGGTTACTGGCCCATTCCGGATTGACCATGATTGGAGTCATGGCCACATGCATTATGCGAGGGGTGCAGCCGCTCCAATATAGGGGCCACCCCATGTGGGATTTCAACGGGGAGAATGACGCCACCCGTCATGGTCGCAAGGGGCCGGGATCGACCGCCGATCTGGTGAAGATCCTGTCCGGCTTGTACAAGGGGGAGAAGGAGGACTTACTCCGCATGAGTCCATTGAATGGATTCTCCATGAATAACCCTCGGAGCTGGGTAAGCGGACGTTTATATATCCGATCCGTGCTTTCAAAGTTAAGTGTCTTACTTTATGATTTCGACGCAGGAACTGCGCCGGGATGTGGAGGGCATACAAAGCCCGACTCCACAACCCGAGGATCCGGGAAGATCCCTTGATCCGGCCTCCGGAGAGGATCCGGACATAAAGGTGGAACTAATTGACGGGGTGTTCCACCAAATCAGCATAGACAATGCTCTAGTCGCCATTACGGCTGACTACCCCGGTTTATCTCCGGCTTCCCAGGTGAGTACGACCGAAGTCCTGACACCATTACTTTTTTAATGCTTATTTCTGACCACCGTATACCAACGGTGCTTCGCAGGAGGTGCCTTTACGGCGGGAAGCCGAGCCCGCGGCAACTGACCAACCAGGGTCAGTGCGGCCCAACAGGCGGAAGAGGAGTGCGGCGCGAATCGAAACGTCACCACAAAGGTATGGCACACCATTGTCTTTAAGGGAAAGACTCCTGGGAGGTATATTAATGCTCATGATTCTTCCAGGAGAAAGAGCGCTCGCCGGACTGTGCCCGGGGAGGTTGCCAACCAAGCCTCCGCCAGCCAGGCTCCAACACCTGGTCCGGAGGGGGAGGCAAGCACAAGGCGTGAGCCGGATGCTCCTCCAATAGAGGATGCCGACAGGCTGTCCGCCACCAGGTCTGAGGTGGAGAGCGCCATGAATCACAGGCGCCGCCGGACAGTTCTTCGTGACGCGTGTTTCTCCCCAGAGGCGTTGAATGCCTTTAATGCGGGAGACGCGCACCTCCGTGCTGCTCAAGATGGTTTAACCAGAGCCACGGAGCAGTATGTGAAAGACATACGAGTGAGGAATTTTAATAGTTATATATGCCAGTAGCCCCCGAGACTTAAAATAGTTAAACTAACTGATTTAAGGATCATTTGTTATGCAGGATCTTACGGAGAAGAATACCCATCTGTCCCAGGAGCTTCAAGAATGCAAGGCCCAACTTGAGGCCGCACTAGCCGCCGCCGGGGTAGCCACAGAGACCCCCTCTGGTAATACATATTTCGAAAAGATAAGTAGTTTATGAAGTGCGGCATGTGCGTTTAGTCTGACAATAATATTGCAGAGGGTGCCGGACTAGATCCAGACAAGCAACATCTGCTGCGCCAGCTGAAGGCCGGCGAGAAGGTGCTTATGAGGGTGCAGCAGGAGAGGAACAAACTCCAAGATGCCAACACCCAGCTGGGCGAAGAACTAAAAGATGTTCGGGTCCAGCTGTCTAACTCCGTAAAGGAGAATCGGCGGCTTCGTCGCGGCATTTACAGTAAGTGCTTGAGCAAACTCTTTTGAAAAGAAGAGTTCGGCGAGGAAGTCGATTGACAGAAATGTGTCTGTAGGTGTGCTCACGGGTCGTCTGGCGGAGGAAATGCCTGGTTCCACGGGTGACCTTCTTCCTAAGCTGCTGCAACTGCACGAACATGTCCGGCAGGCGATGAGCGGCGTCGTTCAGGCCTTATGGCCGTCCGGCTCCCTACCCGAGGGTCTTGGAGGGCTTGCTGAGAAGCTTCGGGGAGTACGGCAGCGCTTCCGTCTGTGGAAGATATCGGCCTGCCGTCAAGGCACCAGGGAGGCCTGGGCCATGGTGAAGACGCGGTACACGAAGGCTGATCCAAACCACATGGCCAAGGTCGGACCTATGGGGCCCGATGGGAAGGAGATCCCCGTGAGCCTGATGTACGGCCAAGTAGAGTTGGCCGCGAAATATTCCCAATGGGACTGTAAACTAGACAGCCTGTTAGATGGGATTGAAGAGGAGTACAATCAGTCAGTTTGACGATGTAATTTAAAATGACATGTAAAATGCGTTCTAGCCGAATTGTAGATCGTTTGTCTTTGCGGATCTTTTTGCTTCAACCTCGGGACCCAACAGTCCGGAGTGTGTCCGAATACCCTCACGGTTATACAAAAACCGGGGCATGCATGGAGACCAGGCGTAGGGGTCGTAAGTGCTTTATCAGACAAGTGCCCAACTAGCTATGTTATATTACATGGTTAGTAAGAAACATCTTCCAGGGAGAATAGTTCCGTTAGGGGTTCATTTCCCTGGGAGGCATGCCCTAAAGTGCATGTCCGGACTGCGAAAAGAGCAGAAAAAGCATCTGGGGGTAGATAAATAAATAAGTAATAAATCATCTTTCAAGTCACCGATCGAATAGTCACTTAAGAACGCTAGCCTTTGGCTTCACCCACTCTGAGGTACACATCCGGCTGACCCGACAGTAACAATCGCAGAGGTGCTCCCTTTACCTCCTAGCCGAACAATCGGGAACGTAGGGGTAAGCACAGGAGCCAGGCAACCCAGCTTGGCCAAAACTTAAGTCATATCGATGCATATAATGGTGAATAAAAGGTACATGCGGAAGTATGACACATGTGTTGGGCATGAAGCCCGTATAAATAAGCTTCTGTTAAAGAAGCCCCTAGGTATAATGAGTGCGAGTAGCACATCAAGTGTGTGCGAACAATGCACAGATCAGCCCGCGAAGGCTTTTACTGAAAGAGGGAGGAAAAAGGAGGGAAACAAAAGACATCGAAAAAAATATGAAAGGTGGACGGAGGAAGGAGACGAACTCTGAGTCCGGCACTAGGCGCAGAATCTTCGGAGACGGGCTGCATTCCATGGGTTCGGCTCGAGTCGGTTGTCAGATGCGTTGTGTAGACGGTATGCACCGCCGGTAAGGACTTGGTCGATGATGAAGGGACCTTCCCATTTGGGCTTAAGTTTGTCCTTTTTCTTGTCCGGCAGGCGTAGAACTAGCTTGCCAACATTGTAAGTTTTGGCCCGTACTTCTCTGCTTTGATATCTTCGAGCCTGCTGCTGATAGAATGCGGAACGGGATTTTGCCACGTCGCGCTCCTCCTCTAAGGCGTCCAAACTGTCCTGCCGATCCAACTCGGCTTCTCTTTCTTCGTACATGCGCACGCGAGGTGAGTCATGAATTATATCGCAGGGAAAAACTGCCTCTGCTCCGTATACCATAAAAAATGGTGTGAATCCGGTAGTGCGGTTTGGCGTGGTCCGCAGCCCCCAGAGTATGGAGTTGAGCTCCTCTACCCAATGTGTGTTAGATTCCGTGAGGGACCGCACTAATCTGGGTTTAATGCCGCTCATGATTAGACCATTTGCTCGTTCGACTTGACCGTTAGTTTGAGGGTGATAGACTGAAGCGTAGTCGAGCTTGATGCCCATGTTTTTGCATGAGAGTTTAACCTCGTCGGCCATGAAATTCGTGCCATTATCAGTAATGATGCTGTGGGGGACGCCAAAACGGTGTACTACCCCGGATATGAAGTCTATCACAGGTCCAGATTCTGCCGTTTTAACCGGCTTGGCCTCTATCCATTTGGTGAATTTGTCCACCATGACCAATAAGTATTTTTGCTTATGGGTTCCCCCTTTAAGGGGTCCAACCATGTCAAGCCCCCAGACCGCAAACGGCCAAGTGATGGGTATAGTTTTGAGGGCGGTGGGTGGCATGTGGCTTTGATTAGCAAAGAGCTGGCAACCGATGCATCGTTGGACTAAGTCCTGAGCATCTGCCCGGGCTGTCGGCCAATAAAATCCTGTACGGAAGGCCTTGCCTACAAGGGCCCGGGCTGCAGTGTGGTGCCCTCCGAGTCCGGCGTGAATTTCAGCCAGGATATTTCGCCCTTCCTCTTCGGAGATACACCTTTGAAGGACTCCGATTGTGCTTTTCTTATAAAGTTCTCCCTCATGGACCTTGTAGGCTTTAGATCGCCGAACTATGTAGCAGGCCTCATTTTGGTCTTCGAGAAGTTCCTGCCTAATTAAGTAGGCTAGGAATGGTTCCGTTCACAGGGCAATTACTGCCATTATTTCGTGGGCTGAAGGTGTTATTTCATTGGCTGAGCCACCGATTGTGTCAGAATGTTCCGTGTTGGGTGGTGCAGTTGGTTCCGGGTTGTTATTTTCGGACTCCTCTTCCCATAATACGGATGGCTTAAAGAGCCACTCCAGGAAGATGTTTGGAGGGACGGCGTCGCGTTTTGCACCGATGCGTGCCAACACATCTGCTGCCTGGTTATTATCCCGGGCTACATGGTGGAATTCGAGTCCTTCGAACCGAGCTGACATTTTTAGGACGGCGTTACGGTAGGCTGCCATTTTCGGATCCTTGGCGTCAAAGTCTCCATTTACTTGGGATATTACGAGGTTTGAATCCCCGCGCACCTCTAGGAGTTGAATACCCATGAAGATTGCCATCCGGAGACCATGTAGAAGGGCCTCGTATTCGGCTGCATTGTTGGAGTCCGTCTACATTATTTGAAGTACGTATTGGACTGTGTCTCCGGTTGGGGACGTCAAGACGACGCCAGCCCCCAAGCCGGCCAACATTTTGGAGCCGTCGAAATGCATGATCCAATTGGAGTATGCGCCGTACTCTTTAGGGAGTTCAGCTTCGGTCCATTCGACGATGAAGTCAGCCAAAACTTGCGACTTTATAGCTCGCCGTGGTTTGTAGGTTATGTCAAATAGTAAGAGCTCAATGGCCCATTTTGCAATCCTGCCCGTCGCGTTGCGGTTGTTTATAATGTCGTTGAGAGGTACTTCGGAGGCCACTGTTATGGAACACTCTTGAAAGTAGTGTCGCAGCTTCCGGGATGCCATGAACACCGCGTACGCTATCTTTTGATAATGTGGGTACCGGGACTTGCATGGAGTTAAGACAGTGGATACGTAGTACACTGGTTCTTGAAGAGGGAATTTGTGCCCTTCTGTTTCTCGTTCGACGACGAGTACCGCGCTGACAACTTGATGTGTTGCTGTGATATATAATAACATCGGTTCACCCAGGTTGGGCGCGGCCAGGACCGGATTTGTTGCCAATATGGCCTTAATTTCTTAGAGTCCGGCCGTGGCAGCATCCGTCCATTAGAAGTGTTCGGTGCGCCGGAGGAGGCGATAGAGGGGCAGTGCCTTTTCTCCCAAACGGGAAATGAAGCGGCTTAGAGCCGCCATGCATCCAGTTAGTTTTTGTATTTGTTTGAGGTCTTTTGGGATATCCAATTGTGACAGAGCTCGGATCTTGGCTGGGTTTGCTTCAATTCCTCTACCGGATACAATGAAGCCCAAGAGCTTTCCGGCTGGTACGCCGAAAACACATTTTTCCGGGTTGAGCTTAATGTCATATGCTCGGAGGTTGTCAAATGTAAGCCTCAAATCGTCTACTAGAGTTTCGACGTGTTTGGTTTTAACGACCACATCCTCTATGTATGCCTCCACTGTTTTGCCTATCTGGGTAGCCAGACATGTCTGAATCATGCGCTGATATGTTGCGCCGGCGTTTTTGAGTCCGAAGGGCATTGTGTTGAAGCAGAATGGTCCGTATGGAGTAATGAATGCCGTTGTGGCCTGGTCTGTTTCCGCCATCTTGATTTGATGGTATCCGGAGTATGCGTCGAGGAAGCACAATGAATCGTGCCCTGTGGTAGCATCGATAATTTGGTCGATGCGGGGGAGGGGGAAAGGATCCTTTGGACATGCCTTGTTAAGGTCTTTGAAATCGACACAAAGGCGCCAGGATTTGTCCTTTTTTGGTACCATTACCAGGTTTGCTAGCCAGTCCGGATGTTTTATATCTCTGATGAATCCGGCTTCTAAGAGTTTGGCTAGCTCCTCTCCCATTGCCTGTCTTTTGGGTTCGAAAAATCGCCGAAGAGCCTGTTTGACTGGCTTGAATCCCTTTACGATATTTAGGCTGTGCTCTGCCAGCCTGCGTGGGATTCCTGGCATATCTGAAGGGTGCCAGGCAAAAATGTCCCAATTTTCCCGAAGGAATTCTCATAGTGCGGCTTCTACATCAGGGTTTAATTGTGCCCCAATGGAGGCCGTCTTTGTGGGGTCCATTGGATGGACCTGGAATTTGACTATTTCGTCTGCTGGTTTAAAAGAGGTGGACTTAGATCTCTTATCGAGTATCACTTCGTCCCTATTCACCGTGGAGCGCAGCGCAGTGAGTTCCTCTGCTGCTAGGGCTTCAGATAGTGCCCCTAGGCCTAGTGCGGCTGTCTTATTTTCAGCGCGGAGTGCTATATCTGGATCACTGACAAGAGTGATGATTCCATTGGGCGCAGGCATTTTAAGCTTCATGTACCTGTAATGGGGTATAGCTTGGAAAATTATGAATGCCTCTCGCCCTAACAAGGCGTGATATCCGCTGCCGAACGGGGCCACTTGGAACGTGACCTCCTCGGACCTGTAATTGTCCGGTGAGCCGAACACTACATCTAGTGTGATTTTTCCTGTGCAGCATACTTCCCGACTAGGGATTATTCCTCTAAAGGTTGTGCTGCTTCGCTCAATGCAGCTCCAGTCTATTTCCAGTTTTTGGAGGGTTTCCTCATAGATGAGGTTTAATCCGCTGCCGCCATCCATGAGTACCTTGGTAAGACGAAAGCCGTCCACTATCGGACTGAGGACCAATGCGGCTGGTTCTCGGGCTGTTCGGAATTTAGGTTTGTCGCTGGCATTGAAGGTGATAGCCGTGTCGCTCCATGGATTTGTTGTTGCTACTTGGTAGACTTCAGCGAGGCTGGGGATTGTTCGTTTCCACATATTATTTGATGCGAAAGTCTCGAAGACTGTTAATGCCGTACTGGTACTGTTGGGCTGGTTACCCGGGGCTAGAAAACCTTCGCCACTTTTGGCCACCTGCCGTAGTATCCAACATGCTCGAAGGCTATGTGTTGGAGTGGCGCCCTCTGTACTATGGATTTTACAGGGTCCGTTGAGCCATCCCTCCAGTACGGTTCTGTGCCCTTTAGGGGTTTTTTGCTTTTTGGTTTTTGACCCAGGTGCTTGAGTATGACGCACCCTTTTATTTCGAACTAGGGTTATGTTCAGGGCCAGATTGTCCCAAAACCTGGTTTCGGTTTTCCAGGCACTCTCCATCGCCAGTATTTTTGTACTATGGCCGCCAGGTCGGCGAAGCGTGTAAATTCGCGACGACTTATGGCGTTCATGATTCCCTTGTTCGTGCAATTGTTGCAGAAAATTGAGATTGCACTTTCCTCACGGCAGTCCTTTATCCTGTCCATAACTAGGGGGAGTCTGGCCTAGTAATGATGTACTGTTTCATCGGGCTCTTGCCGTATTTGAGATAGATCGCTTATGTTTGGGTGGGCGGGCGGAAAATTCAGAACCCTGCCCAATCTGAGGCTCAAAGGCCGAGAAGTGTCCAGATTTGGAAGCTTGGATTGCTCGATGTTATCCAACAAATCTGGTCCGATGCCTGACTTTAGGTTTAGTACTTGATTAATGTCCGTCCCTCCGTGGGAATCCGGCATGGAGGGATCGGGAATCCGGACATAACTGGTCTTTAACATAGAAGAAGAGTCGCCGGACTGTTCCTCTACCACAACAATGTGGTGGGTAGCCTGGGGAGAGTTAATTTCTCTCAGCCCAATCTGATCGTAGTCTGTAGTGACTCCTAGGGCGGCGATGCGATCCAAGAGCTCATTTACGGAGGAGAGCTCCATCAGATCTGGCTGCTCGGCGAATTCCGAGTTGACGTGAAGATCGCTTTTGATGACATGAGAGGTCATTGTCGGAGCGGTGGCCGAACAGGCGGTCATAAGAAAGCCACCTAGCCGGATAGTTTGGCCGGTGGCCAAAGCTCCCTTGGCGACGGCGCCGTCTTTAAAGACGGGAAAGGGCATCCCTCCCGATTGAGACGGCACAGAGGAACTCTCAATGAAAGCACCAATGTCGGTGTCAAAACCGGCGGATCTCGGGTAGGGGGTCCTGAACCGTGCGTCTAGGTGGATGGTAACAGGAGACAAGGGACATGATGTTTTACCCAGGTTCGGGCCCTCTTGATGGAGGTAAAACCCTACGTCCTGCTTGATTGATATTGATGATGTGGGTATTACAAGAGTAGATCTACCACGAGATCAAGGAGGCTAAACCCTAGAAGCTAGCCTATGGTATGATTGTTGTTCGTCCTACGGACTAAAACCATCCGATTTATATAGACACCAGAGAGGGCTAGGGTTACACAAAGTCGGTTACAATGGTAGGAGATCTACATATCCGCATCGCCAAGCTTGCCTTCCACGCCAAGGAAAGTCCCATCCGGACACGGGACGAAGTCTTCAATCTTGTATCTTCATAGTCTTGGAGTCCGGCCGATGATGATAGTTCGGCTATCCGGACACCCCCTAGTCCAGGACTCCCTCAAGAGGCGTGCCCTCGCAACATGGGAGACTATCACAAGCACATTGAGCTATGTTACCCTAACCGCACCTAGTGGAAACACGGGTATCTCGGCACGGTATCAAAATAGCAAACATAGCATAGCAGTGCAAGCGCCACAGTTCATTACACACCCTAGAAGGTCCCTCTACTTTTTTTCAAATGCAGGAGAAAGGAAAGGTAAAACAAGAGCAGGCCCCACAGCTGCAGCAGCTCCTGAGGCCAGGCTCTAGCAGTGCCCAGATTCAGTCCGAGTCTTCCTCCTGCTTCACCAGCGCACGGTGGTGATACGGCTCGCTGCCTTCCCCGATCCGAGCCCGACAGCGTGGTGGTTCGTCATAGCTGCCACCGCCGGTGCTCTCGCCGGGGGAGCAGCCACCGCTGTTGGAGGTGTCGCGGCCGTCACCAAGGCATAGCTCACCCTCGTCGTCATCGCGACCGTCGCCAAGGGAAAGCTCGTCGTCGCGGCTGCCATCTTCTGGGAAGCACCCTGCGCGGAGGCCATCTCCCCCAAACACAATCACATAGAGGGTCGCAAGGCCGTCGTACCAAAAATGGGGGTGCACCTCCCGCTCAGGCCCCGCGCATGGGCAAACACCTGCCAACCGCGGGTCAAGGATGATACGTCTCCAACGTATCTATAATTTTTTGATTGTTCCATGCTGTTATATTATCATTCCTGGATGTTTTACAATCATTTTATATCATTTTTGGTACTAACCTATTGACATAGTGCCCAGTGCCAGTTGCTATTTTCTTCATGTTTTTTACATCGCAGGAAATCAATACCAAACGGAGTCCAAACGCAGTGAAACTTCTTGACGATTTTTTTGGGCCAGAAGACATCCAGTGGGCCATGAACGCACCTCAGGGGAGCTCCGAGGAGCACAACCCACCAGGGTGCACCTGGGAGCCAGGCGCGCTATGGTGGGTTGTGCCCTCCTCTTTAGCCTCCCGCACCGCCTCTTTGATCTATATATACCCCAATATTCCAGAAACCCTAGGGGAGTCGACGAAAATAAATTCCAGCCACCGCAGAGTCCAGAAACACCAGATCCAATCTAGACACCATCACAGGGGGGTGCATCATGTCCATTGGTGCCTCTCCGATGATGCGTGAGTAGTTCTTTGTAGACCTGCGGGTCCGTAGTTAGTAGCTAGATGGCTTCCTCTCTCTCTCTCTCTCTCTTGATTATCAATACAATGGTCTCTTGGAGATCCATATGATGTAAGTCTTTTTGCGGTGTGTTTGTTGGGATCCGATGAACTTTGAGTTTATGATCAGATCTATGTTTTTATCCATGTAAGTTATTTGAGACTTCTTTGATCTCTTATATGCATGATTGATTATAGCCTCGTATTTCTTCTCCGATATTTGGGTTTTGTTTGGCCAACTTGATCTATTTATCTGGCAATGGGAAGAGGTGTTTGTGATGGGTTTGATCTTATGGTGCTTGATCCCAGTGACAGAAAGGGAAACGACACATATGTATCGTTGCTATTAAGGATAACAAGATGGGGTCTATTTCTACATAAATAGATCTTGTCTACATCATGTACTCCATTTTTTCATGAACTTAATACACTAGATGCATGCTGGATATCGATCGATGTGTGGAGTAATAGTAGTAGATGCAGGCAGGAGTCAGTCTACTAATCTTTGACGTGATGCCTATATAATGGTCATTGCCTAGATATTGTCATGATTATTTGAAGTTCTATCAATTGCCCAACAATAATTGTTTTCCCACCCTTTGCTATTTTTCTCGAGAGAAGCCACTAGTGAAACCTACGACCCTCGGGTCTCTTTTCATCATATTTACCTTTGAGATCTATTTTCCTTTGCATTTATTTTCAGATCTATTAAACCAAAAAATAAAAAAAATACCTTGCTGCAATTTATTTATTCCGCGATCTATTTATCCTATCTACCACTTTTATCTCACGTTATTTGCCTATCTTGAGGCGCCGTACCCGAAAGGGATTGACAACCCCTTTAACATGTCGGGTTGCAAGTATTTGCTAGTTGTGTGTAGGTGCTGTTTACGTGGTGTGAGGAGGTTCTCCTACTGGTTCGATAACCTTGGTCTCATCACTGAGGGAAATACCTACCGTCGCTATACAACATCATCCCTTCCTCTTTGGGGAAATACCGACGTAGTTCTAGCAGAAATCAAAAGGAATTTCTGGCGCCGTTGCTGGGGAGGATCTTCAACATCAACCAGGTTCCTAATCACAAATGTCATCTCCTTGCAATTTACATTATTTTCCATTTGCCTCTCGTTTTCATCTCCCCCACATCACAAAAAATTGTCGTTTTTATTCGCCCTTTTTTTCGTTTGCCCTTATGTCTTTCTTGGTTTGTTTGCTTGTTTGTTTTGCATAATTGTGTGTTTTATTGGAAATCCGAAACCAAAAACCTTATGGATCCACATCCACTTGCTAATATTTTTAAAAGATCCAACTATGGTGAACCAATTGCTAGTGAGTTGAGTACACTAGATTATCTTTATGAAGTTTTTCTTGAGATTCATGAATCTGAAAATTGTGATGAAGTGATAAAAGAAGAAATTTATGAAGTGATTCATGATAGCTCCTTGAATGAAAATCATGATTGCAATAGTGTTATAATAAATTCTATTAACGTCAATTATGCTAGTAATATGCAAAACCCCAAGCTTGGGGATGCTAATTTTGATATGTCTTCTACTTATTGCAATGATCATGATTGGGGTGACTCTTCTTATGATCTTTAAAATTTATATATGCTTCATGATGAATATGTTTGCGATAATATTGAAGGTGGGTTTGGAAGAGTGTCAACTTTAGGTAATAATGATCCCACTACTTTGGAGAATTATCAATCTTATCATTTTTTTATAAAAGTAGGTTTTGGAGAGGTCATTACTTTATTTGATGATAATCCCACTATTTTGGAAGAGTGTCAACTTTGCATGCATGTGGGTCATATAGAGAATATGTCATGTGATAGCTACACTGTTGAATTTGAGTATGATTCTACATGTAATTATTATGAGAGAGGAAACTATGGTTGTAGAAATTTTCATGCTACTAATTTATCTCTCGTCATGTTGAGATTGCCATTGTCTCTTTCTTCTTCCTTGCATATGCTAGATGTTTCTTGTCTTGATAATTTGGTTGCCTACAAAATGTCTATGCATAGGAAGTATGATGGACTTAAATGTGTTTGTAGCATGTTTTATGATGCTCTCTTTGTGCTTCAAATCTTGTCTTTCATGTGAGCATCATTGAAATCTCATGCCTATCTTAATGGCTATAAAGGAAGAGCTTGTTGGGAGGCAACCCAACGAATAAAATAAATTTTTTGCTTTTCTTTTCTGTTCTTGTATAATTTCACAATTATACCGCTGGTTATATGTGTTTTTGTGTTTTAAATTAGTGTTTGTGCCAAGCAAGGCCTTTGGGATGATTTGGGTAAAAGTTGATTTGATCTTGCTGAAAAACAGAAACTTTTGCGCTCACGAGATTATTTATCATTCTTAACAGAAGAGTGATTTTGAGATGATTCTTTTTGCAGAAGATTAATAGACAAATTTCTCACGTCAACCTAATTTGTTCAGAATTTTGGGAGTTATAGAAGTATTCGAAATAGTCAGATTGCTACTGACTGTTCTGTTTTTGGCAGATTCTGTTTTCTTTGTGTTGTGTGCTACTTTTGATGATTCTATGGTTTTCTTTGATGAGTTTTGCCATAGAAAAGTTGGAATACATTAGATATAATTCAAAAACAAAATATGAATAGGTTTGCAACAGTACTTATAGTAGTGGTTTGCTTTCTTATAGTAACAGATCTCACGAAGGTTTTGTTGAGTTTTGTGTGATTGAACTTTTCAAGTTTTGGGTGATCTTACGATGGATGAAGGAATAAGGATTAGCAAAAGGTAAGCTTGGGGATGCCCGAGGGACCCCAAGATAATATTCAAAGAAGTATAAAGCAACTAAGCTTGGGGATGCCCCCGAGTGGCATCCCCGCTCTCTTCTAACAACCATCGGTATTTTACTTGAAGCTATATTTTTATTCGTCACATATTATGAGTTTTGATTGGAGCGTCTTGTATGATATGAGTCTTTGCTTGTTTTGCTTTGTGTTTTAAGTCTTGAATCCTTGGTGAACACACCTTTTTGAGAGAGACAAAAATTATGCTATGCTTGCTCCTATGCTTCACTTAAATTTTTAGAGCCATGGATTTGCTCTAGTGCTTCACTTATATCATTTTGAGCACGGTGTGCTTTGTTATTTTTGAAGAAATGCTCTCATGCTTCACTTAGATTTATTTGGGAATTAGTAAAATTTCAGAAATTCTCTTTTGCTTCACTTAGATTATTTTGAGAGAAAGAAATATTATGCTCATGTTCTTCACTTATATATGTTTGAGCTTATCAAAGGCAACTTATGAAAATAGTCCCAAAGTGATAGATATCCAAGGAGGATATAACAAAAACTTTCATGAAGATCATTGGACAAAATAAACTTGATTCTTAGTAATGGTTTTGAGATATGATGATACGATATGCGAGTCAAGTGATGAGTAATTGTGCTTCAGTAAGAATATTGATGTTAAGGTTTGTGATTCACTATGCAAGCACGAAAGTCAATAGTTATGCAATGAGATTTATATCCTACTTGTGGTGCATTATTCGGTGTTACTTATGCTTAATGCTCGGGTACGAGATTTTTCACTTTTTGGTTGGTCTCTTCTCAATCTTTTTGCTAGCCTTCATTTTGCATTAAGTATGATCACTACTTGTGCATCCAAAACCCTTTAAAATAGTTTTGCCATATGAGTCCACTATATCTACCTATATGCGGTATTTTCATGCCGTTCTAAGCAAATTTCCATGTGCCATCTCTAATTTTCAAAATAAATTTCTCTTTTGTGTGCTCTTCCGCTCACGAGGCGGTGAGGGATGGCCAATTCCATGCTAGATGTGTTATTCTTAGGACGAGTGTTTATTAACTTGTCATTTCACGAGAATACGGCAAATGTATTAGTGATGCCCAGTCCCGGAATGAAAAATGAATTTACTTTATGTTGTCAAATAATAAATTCCTTGGAAAGTGTTGGTATGGAAGGCACCCGTGGATGTGGACAAGCCATGGAAAGTGAAAGTAAAGGTGGGAAAAGGAATAAACTTTATTTTCTGTTTGGGAACCGCCTATGATGTATCTAGCATGGAAGTGTTGGGGGCTCTAAGTTGTTTTCATTGGTGGAAAAAATATGCCTCTCAAAAATGTTTTTATCTCTCATTTTAAGCTTTGAGCTCTTGCACCTCTACAAATCCCTACTTCCCTCCGTGAAGGGCCTTTCTTTTACTTATGCAATTTTTATTTTGAATTTGACTCTCCATCTTCTCTTATAAAGAACCAACAAAGGGGCACTATGATCGTATTTGAGCATTGGGTGTAGCTAATATTCGAGTGTGTTTCATGAATGGATCAAAGATTGAGCATAATGGGCTAGGGATAACTTGCTTTAGTGTTGATATTTTGAAAGACGTGGTTGCTTGTTGGTATGCTTGAGTATTAAAGTCTTCATGTCAAAACTAGACTATTGCTTTGAATCATATAAAAGTCCAAATGTCCATGCTATAAATAAAAGAAATGTGATGAACATGTTAGGCAGTATTCCACATCAAAAATTCTATTTTTATCATTTACCTACTCGAGGATGAGCAAGAATTAAGCTTGGGGATGCTGATACATCTCCAACGTATCTATAATTTTTGATGGTTCCATGCTGTTATATTATCATTCTTGGATGTTTTACAATCATTTTATAGTCATTTTATATCATTTTTGGCACTAACCTATTGACATAATGCCTAGTGCCAGTTGCTGTTTTCTGCATGTTTTTTACATCGCAAGAAATCAATACCAAACGGAGTCCAAACACAGTGAAAATTCTTGAGGATTTTTTTGGGCCAGAAGACATCTAGTGGGCCAGGAACACACCTGAGAGGAGCTCCGACGGGAGCACAACCCACCAGGCCGCGCCTGGGGTCCCAGGCGTGCCCCGGTGGGTTGTGCCCTCCTTGTTGGCCTCCTGCACTGCCTCTTTGCTCTATAAATACCCCAATATTCCAGAAACCCTAGGGGAGTCGACGAAAATCAATTCCAGCCGCCGCAGAGTCCAGAAACACCAGATCCAATCTAGACACCATCTCAGAGGGGTCCATCATGTCCATTGATGCCTCTCCGATGATGCGTGAGTAGTTCTTTGTAGACCTACGGGTCCGTAGTTAGTAGCTAGATGGCTTCCTCTCTCTCCCTTTCTTGATTATCAATACAATGGTCTCTTGGAGATCCATATGATGTAAGTCTTTTTGCGGTGTGTTTGTTGGGCTCTGATGAACTTTGAGTTTATGATCAGATCTATGTTTTTATCCATGAAAGTTATTTGAGTCTTCTTTGATCTCTTATATGCATGATTGATTATACCCTCGTATTTCTTCTCTGATATTTGGTTTTTATTTGGCCAACTTGATCTATTTATCTTGCAATGGGAAGAGGTGCTTTGTGATGTGTTCGATCTTACGGTGCTTGATCCCAGTGATAGAAAGGGAAACGACATGTATGTATCATTGCTATTAAGGATAACAAGATGGGGTCTTGTCGGTGTACAAAAGTAGGGGCTCTGCTTTTGACCCCTCTACTTGTGCACGGGCAGTTAGAGCCTCCCGCCACAGCCACACATCACAGGGCATGAAAGGGAAGTCGGAGACAAGCCGAAGTCACAAGGCAAACAGAACAACAACAAGGACCAAGGCCACGAAGATCGAATGGGCGAAGCAGGTTCCCCCGGCAAGGACCCTTGCTGGGGAAGCTCGCCCGCGCCACCTGAGCGAGCCACCCTTGATCCCACCAACGCCAGACAAATGCATTGGACAGGGGCTCGGGAGACACCTCCATGGTGGCATACAGATCTTTGTGAAGACATAGGATGCTCAAGATCAAATAAGGATAGGAAGGCAACTATCCTCACCAAAGAAACCCACAAGACTCCCGGCAAGATCCTTGCCGGGGGACGCCAGCACGCCACGGCAAGACCCTTGCCGGGCCCCCGGCAAGATCCTTGCCGGGCCACCCAGCAAGACCCTTGCCAAATGCACCGGCGGGACCGATGACAGGCCCGCACTAGTCAAGGTTTCGCCGCCATTCACATGCAGCTGCCGACCCAGCGAGCTGGGTAGGCACCTGCGTGGCAACATGCGACCCTTCGTGAAGGCTCCACCTCCACGCCACCTCAGCTGCCTGCCTGCCTACATGGCACCACATGCATCGCTGGCCAGGGCGCATGTCAGAGCAAGGAGGAGCGGCGACGGACGGGATGGGCCTCGCCCCCGTCCCCGATAAAGCGAAAGGACACCTAAGACTCGCATTAAATGCGCTTTGTCCTGTAATGCTAGTGATAAGCTCGCAACGCTGTAGCACTTTCCACCTCCTGTGTGCCACTGTGGCAGCCCCTTTCGTCTATAAAAGGAGGCCCATGGCACACTAAGAATGGATTCGGCTCTCTCGAACCTCGCAGCACCTAGAGTTAGTTCGAGAGCTCAAGAACACTAATACATCCACCAAGCAGGATCATAGGGTTTTACGCATCTTTGCGGCTCGAACCTGGGTAAATCCCCCTTGTGTCGTCTGCTAGTCCCGCTCTCCTCATGATCCCCGCGCCTCGCAACCGTAGAAGGGATTCCAGTGATCCCATAGGTGTCGTTTCCCACCGACATCTTTGGCGCGCCAGGTAGGGGGTGTTCAATTGTGAGGATCTGGTCTAGCAGTTGACCTAGCTATTCTTCATCGCCATGGCTCCTAAGAAGAAGACAACCACGGCGATCGGTTCGTCCGGGACTAGGTTGGTACCAGCACAGACCAGTAGCATGCCAGTCGCGGAGAGAACCCGCGGCGCGGCCCGCGACCATCCACATCGCCGTGACGGTCCAGGCCTGGCGAGCGGTGTTGTTCGCGCGCCGAGCGATGAGCCACCGGTCGCGGGCTCCGGAGGCAGAGTCGAGGCCCTCCAGGGGCGCCGCCATTCCGCCAGGTGGTGGCACGGCGACCTCCAAGACACAGACACTAGTGCCCACGGTGCACTCTTCCCTAGTTGTGCGTGATGAGCAGCGTCACCCTGCCGGTGACCCTGCGCACCGCCCTGGGAAGAGTCCCATGCACCCATCA